>NC_136487.1:41685377-41950377 GCF_053919585.1 Euprymna scolopes
AATAGGCTTTCTAAACTACCAAATAGAAACGTTGGTAGAGACCGCAGCAGTCAGAGTTTTTTTACTTTGACCCTTACTGACCCCTTATCATTTTCTGTTTTAAGCTCAAATCAAATTAAAATGTCTGACACATATTCACGTAAACTACATCTAAAATTTTAAATATTTAGACCCAAAACTGGCGGAGGAGTTTGGTAGAATCTGCAAAAGTCAAATCTTTCAACTTTGACCTCTTGGCAGCCAAAATTTCGCCCAAAAACTGATTTAAAAGCTTGCTGAAAGTCTGAATACAATTTATATAAAATTTCAAATTTTTAGACCCAAACTTGACTTAATAGTTTGCTAGAGACCACAAACGTCACATCTATGGAAGCAAAATTTTCAGACAAAAAAAAAACATTTAAAAAATTTGCCCTATGTCTTAATATGTTTTATGTAAAATTTCAAATGTTTAGAACAACAATTGGCCGACTTATTCGTTAGAGACCGCAGAGATCAAATGTTTTTAAACTTTGATCCGAATTTTGACCCCTTAACATTTACTGTTTTGGGCTCAAATCAAATGATAAAGGTAGATCCATGTTCAAGTAACCTATATCATGAACTTTTTGTCTTTTTCTTTTTCTTTTTTTACTACCGTTTCCGGCATAATTTATTTCCGTGGTTTTTTTTTAATTAAATTTTTCTGTCATTATAGAACCTCATGAACAGCTATGAAAGTATGTGTTACTAAATTACCTAAGTGAAAATCTTTAATGACTCGAAATAATCTTTATTTCTCGACTGTCTGCAAACGGATTTTTCTACAGACCTAAACTACACAGATTTTGGATTATTGCATACCTTTTAGATTTTTAATAGTAATCTATTTGTCAACATTATAAATCAGACTTCATCTTGTTGGAATATTGAGTCTTCTGATCATTTCTTTAAAAGAAATGTAACCACTCCATATCCTTCTATCTGGATTTTAAATTGATCTTTTTAATTTATTTTTACGTCTTTTTCCTAATTTCCTGAACTCGCACAATACCAGCAAATTTATTACTTCAGTATAATATTTATTAGCTAATATTTTTCCCTGAAAAAAAAATAAGAACGTATAGTCTTTTTAAACTGCTCGGAGCAAGGAAATTTCACTAGTTCTTCTTTGAGTAAATTATCGTACAACAAATTATGTGTAAAATTAGTCCTTGCGCGAAAGAGAAGGATAAAAAATGTTTTAAATAATAAGACTTTCGATGGCGAGGACTGTAACCAGTTATACAGTCCTTTTGAAATTTTCATCTCTATTTTTCTCGTTATGTACTGAATATTTGTTAATGAAACCTATATGAAACATATTCGTTATTAAATTTTAAAGATTGTCTATTCTGAAAGAAGCTTAAAAACATTTAATCTACAAAAGTTATTTTAAAGTTTTTGTTAAAAAAATTCAGATTTTCTCATTATTTAGACCTATATTACAAAGAGGGAGTTTCAAAGAAATGAGATGTGGTGTGAGGAGAAATACAAAGAGAAACAGAAAGAATATTCAGACCTGTAATAATACAAAGAGAGGGTTGGAAAAATGAGATGTGGTGTGAGGAGAAAGATAAACTGAAATAGAGAGAAGAAGAGTTTTAAAATATAATCTTAAAATAATAAGATACAAGTAAGAAAAGAATTTCATCCAAGGCATGAAAATTTTTTGGATTTGTTTTATGTAATGTACATTTTGTTGCAATTTAAAAACATTATCTTTCATTTAGCAATTAATGATATAGATATAAAACTTTCAATGATTTTTTAAAGTGCAACAGAATGTACATTACAGAAAATGAATCCAAGGTAATTTTTTTATTCAATTTAAATTAATTTTTTATACCTTGCTTTGTAAAATTTATAAAAGTGCACTTAGAAGATAAATAAATTTCAAATTGAATCTTGTACCTTTATTTTTAAAGCCTATAGTAAAAACATTTTGTTTAACAATTTTCATGCCTTAGATGAAATGCTTTTCTAACTTGTATAATTTATAGCCTAAAATTGTTTTCTATCATGTTTACGGAAAGTTCTTACGGTTTTTACTTAAATTCAGATGATCAAATATCAGATCAAACAAAAATGTATCGCTCAAAATAAGCACCATAAACATAATCACACAAACAAGTATATTATGCCAGTAACGTAAAGGTTCTGCGTTCTGCTACCGATAGAATCGCTGAAAGCTTTTTTTTGATATCGCTTAGGTATTTTAAATATTCCTACGGAAAAAGTTGTTGAGATACTTGAAAAAGTTGTAGTAGGTAGATAAGAGGTCCAAAGAGCATTGTAGATGAGATACAATTTCGGGGGCCAATTTGTTCAACTTCTGTGCGGTCGATTTAGTAACGTACGGTCGGACGTTGTCGGTGAGAAAATTGAGCCTTTTATGGTGGCTAGTGTTGGGTATTGTTGCCGATATTTTTGATGAATTTCATCCATTTGTTGACAGTACCTCTGCGCCGTAATGATTTCGCCTACATTCAAAAAGCTGTAATGGATGTTACCAGTCGCAGACCACCAAACAGCTAGTATGACCTTTTTTGTTGCAACTCTGGCTTCGTAGAGGTGTCTAACCACTGGGCTGAGATTCGCCGGTTATCATTAAAAAGCACTTTTAATCACAAGTTACAACCCGGTGAAGATACTTATCGTTCTTGATGCATAAAATACGAAAAGATGACACTTAATAACGGCGTTTCTCTTCGTTGACGTTCAATTCGTGAGGCGCCCATTCATCATGTTTTTTTTGTTTTTCCAATTTGTTTTTCCAATTTGTTTCAAATGGTAGTATACCCTCGTATACTAATTTAGAAGTAAGTTCTCAAACAATTCTTCGTGGATTGGCTTCCACAAAGGCGTTAGTAATTAATAACTACATTAACATGGCAGTAGATGTTTTTATAAATACGTCTCTCTCTCTCTCTCTCTCTCTCTCTCTATATATATATATATATATATATATATATATATATATATATATATTAATTCCACGCTCTGTACTAAGGCTAGAGATAAAATACCATTAGGCAGGATAAATTTTCCGGAATTAACACAAACATGGATTTATTTTATCTACCTTCGAATTTAGAAGAAGTAAAGATAAAAAAAAGTAAAATTAACATATACACGCATGTGCGTAGAATTCGGAAGATATAATTAGTACTAATACGTATAATATCCGGTCCAAAAAATCACTGCACCCCTCCTCCAAATATGGACAGCCGTGTTTCTGGAAGTGCTGTCGTGCGCGGAGCAAGATAACTGTTATCCTAAATAACCCTAGTCCTAAAAAATACTAAGTTTGTTCTTTTTTCTCTTTTAAGTTGCTTATTTCATTTTGTAATTTGTAATTATGTGTATTTTAAAAATTTATATATGCATTTTTGTTTTCTTTGCTGAGTTTTAAATCCCCTCCCCAGCAAAACTCACCCACGTTTTCTTTCAGCTTAAAGGATTAATTCCACGCTCTGTAATAAGGCTAGAGATAAAATACCATTAGGCAGAATAAATTTTCCGAAATTAGCACAAAGGCGGATTTATTTTTTCTACCGTAGAAGTCAGAAGAATTTATTTAAGTAATATACTCAATATCTACAATTACCATATGCTCGTTTTTATTAAGAAAGAGGCCTCGTTGATATATCTACCAAACCACTGGATATAGCTTATAATTAACTGTTACTATAATTGTAACTGAAATCTACAGTGATCTTAGCTGCGTCACTATGACTTTTTTTCCGAATAGATACTATTGTTTTGTCCCCAAACTTACGACTGCCTATATATATGAATTCCGAATCACGACGAAATAATTGCTTCTCTTTACCTCCAAGACGACTGCCTATGTCTAACCTGCATGCAAAATAGGGGAAAGAAGGGAAAATTTTATTCCTCCCTCCCAAGCTAAAACAATACTTGAAAATCTAAATCCTAATGAAACTTTACTGTATTCTGTAAGGTAATAACATCGCCCCTTGAAAGCTAACAATCTGCTCCCCTCTCTAGCTGCCACTAAAACCCTATATTATACACACGTCTTAACCTCAAGCTCCTAATATTCACATGCTAACCGCCTAACAGTCATCACTAAACATCTATACATTTCTACCTTTGACATACATTAGACTTC
Source organism: Euprymna scolopes (assembly GCF_053919585.1). Classification (NCBI taxonomy): domain Eukaryota; kingdom Metazoa; phylum Mollusca; class Cephalopoda; order Sepiida; family Sepiolidae; genus Euprymna; species Euprymna scolopes. Next base: position 41,689,534 of record NC_136487.1, read on the forward strand.
ATTCATATCCAGTTTGGTACTTACCACCCAAAGTATGCACTAGGATGCAAAGCGATCTTCATTACATAAAAATTGCCTCTTCCTACGATACTACCGGTAAAGCAAAACGCTCGATGACTCTTAAATGAAAACTGAAATTATCTCCCTTCAATAGTAGAAACACTAACATAACTTCTATCTATTTGCATCTACTGAAAATTTGCCCGAATATCTATTTACTTAATTATACATATGAAATACCCCATGACTTAAAATGTACCTCCAGTTATACCCTTACTGTAGCGCACCTACATCTTAACCCTCGTAAATCTAAATATACAGTGACTGGGCAAAATTCTTAGCTCAATTCCTAATACCTACTCACACTATAACGTTATCCTGTACCTAAACTAACATAAATTTTTAAAAAATGGAAAAACCTAAAGGTAAAAGTCTTTATCCGCACTAACGCCTTTCTAACAAGGCTGCTCACAAAATTGCTTCCACTGCATGTCCCTAAATCACTTTGAGGAGTGTAACTATTCATTACAGATATAACCTCTACAAACTAACCCTGTAACATTAACTAACCACGCGGGGTCGCAGAAATACCTAGATTAGGACCAAGGCGCGGAGCAAACCCTCTCAGGGCTGATGGACCAAGTAGATCTTCCGTGATCACCCGTCTAGGAGAAGGAAAACTCTGAAACTAAAACCAAAATGGAGGGAGGCCTCTCCAGTCTTGGATGACAACCTTCCTAGAGCTGGTGACTCAAACAAATTACCGGTTTGCAAACCTAAATAGCTTAAGGAGTAGATAGGCTTTGTCTATCACCCGGCTTCCATACTCCTTCTTTGCCTATTAGTCAGGCGAAGAGACACTATCACAGTGAATCGACAAAACACTTAGTGGTAGATCTTGGTTCTTGTCTAGAGCAATGAATGCCGTTTCCCTACTCCTGATACATCCCACCACTCAAAACTGGGCACTTGGGAGTGCTTGAGTACCACATATGCCTGTGCAATTAGATTGGAGTGACCTTCTTCTGATGGGTTGAGGGTACCGGATTGACAGTTCCTGGCTGCTGTTTCCGACTGGTAGTACAGGTGTCCTAACTCTTTGTTACGGCTTAGAGCGGCTGCTCCATCAACAGTTGTATAATATCGGGATGTTTGTAGTGCCATGTCGCGCATGGAAAGGGACCCTGCACTCATCTCCGATGGGCTTTCTTGAGGCCACAGTCCTAGTTGAAGAAAGGTCAGCTAATGGTCTACTTGTGTTGCATGTCTGATACCCTGCATAACCTCTTGTTCAGCTCCCCCTTACCTAACTGAAACTCTTTAAAAACATGATGACAGTACAATCAAACAATAAGCTTAAACCAGGCCTAGGGACAAACAAATCCAACTTGCCTCCTCCCTTGAGGCTTGCATTCACTCACATCCGTGAGCTTAGAACTAATTTAGCTGATGTTGAAGCATTTCTCCTAACAAATACCCCGGATAGCTTAGCACTAAACGAGACTAACCTACACTCCTCCATACCCTCTAACTACTTTAACATGCCTGGCTATCTCCCACTCTGTCGTAAGGACTCTGACAGACATATGCACGGACTTGGAGTCTACATTCGTAACACCCTCCCCCTGACTAGAGAAACAAACCTAGAAACGGACGATCAAGCCTTTATGTGCTTTCGACTAAACATACAACATAACATTAGCTACTTTTATTTTTCTACCGCTCTCCCTCGACTCAGAACTGCACCATAATAAACAAAGTCTCTGACAACATAGACACAGCACTCTCTCTCTCTCTCTCTCTCTCTCTCTCTCTCTCTCTCTCTCTCTCTCTCTCGGCACTAGCTCACAAGTACATGTATTTGGTGAATTTAATGTTCACCACAAAAACTGGCTTGGATTCTCTACTCACACAGATGCAGCGGGCAGCACAACACATAGCTTCGCTATATCTCACTCCCTATCACAAATGGTTACGTTTCCAACCCGTTTCTCTGACCAGCAAGAACAACACGCATCACTTCTAGATCTGTTTCTGACCACAGTTCCCGAGGATTGTATAACAACTGCTGACAGCCCACCCGGGAACGCTGATCATACAGTGATAATGGTCGAAATCGCCTTAAACTCTAGACCAAAAAACTGAAGAGCCAGTGCTTAAAACAACGAAATATTATAAAAAGTCTGACTGGGAACCTAGAAGTAACGTTAAGAAAGAAATAGCGACAGCTAAGAGAGAATTTACTGAAACCACTAAAAAACGCATCGAAGCACAAAAGTTAGGAACTCGTGACTTCTGGAAAATCTATAACAGTGTAGTAAATAATGGGCATTCAGCAATTCCCACACTAACCAACAATCACGAGGTGGTTTGCTCAGCAACCGACAAGGCTAATATGCTTGCCAGCCGGTTTGCCTCAAACTCCACACTGGACCCTTCCAACCTCTCCCTGTCTGACTTTCCTTTGCGGACAGACGCCACACTAGACGATCAGGAGTGACCGCAGCCGACTCGCCACAGCCCAATAAAAGAGTAATAAAAATTGAACATTCCAATGAATAGTAGACACTTACACGTTTCCACGCCTTGGAAACACTTCAAATTAACTAGAAAATGCTATGTTTATATCTCCAACACATTTTGAAAATAATTTCTGAAGAGGGCGCTTCACAGCACGTCTGAAACGCGTTAAAAACGAGTTCAATGATTTAAAAACATTATTACAGTTATCTAAACATAATTCTCAATGAAAAACCAAGACAGGGAATAATAATATAATGTTAAAAAATACACATTGTTGGTGACTACCCCTTATTTAAATATATTATATATATATATTATATATATTATATATATATATTATATATATATATATATATTATATATATATATATTATATATATATATATATATATATGATATCTCTTATATTATATAAAAAGTCATTTGTGTGTGTATGTGTGCGAGTTCCTTTCTTATAGGTTCTTAAACGGCTAAGCCTACCTTTTGCAAATGCTACACAATGAAAATTTATTTCTGGCAGTGATCTTTGATTTTTTTACAGACATTCATCCGATTAGTACCGAAAATCGAAAAAAAATTGGATCTAAAAAATGTATTTCTTTTCTTATAGATAAAAATGTTTTACGGGGAATCTTTTATGTTACACCGGTTATAAAGGCTAGTTATAAAGTCATCGAGCTCAACTATCAGCTGACATGATATTGTAAACAAACGTAGACGGAATGCGATGAACGACATCATCATTATCATTTTTGAAACTTTTTTATTTATTTTTTGCGAATTTGTCCATCGAGCAAATTATTTCTCGTAATATATAATAATCAGTAGAGGATTGATTCTATGATAATACATACGCAATCTGCATAAATTAACATATCATGTTTAAGTGTATTGTACGATCTGGAAATACCGGGCGGCTAGCTAGTATTATTTAGTGTACATACATTTTATTGGAAAGAAAATGGAATCTTATATAAGGCGTAATGTCAAAAGTGATCCTAGGAGGTAGCGTGATGAGAAGAGAGAGTTGTTTACATATAATTGATTGATGGTTACTGACTTGTATTTGAGACAAGTAGTGGGTTGTCTGTGTAAGAAGACATGGCAGAGAGAAGATGCAATACAGACAAAAATGGGGGGAATATAGTTAGATGCTGCTGAATTGTGTGTTTGATTGAGGGTTGAGAGGTTCAGTATTCCGTAAGAAGAGGAGACGAGAAGGAGTCGCTAATGAAGAAATAGGGCACTTGAAAAGATTAAAGTATATCGATAAGAGTTGAACCAATTATTTATCGAATTTTCATTTCTTGAGGATCTGCTATGCCGTCATACAAGAGATGTTAAAACGCCCAAACGGTAGAATCACTGCATCGTGAAATCAAAACGGATTCAATCAGATATTTTACATTCGTCTGCTCTGTGAGTTTGACAGTTGCAGCATTTTGGGTATAGAAACAATGGTCATTCGAGAACTAATGTGTAATAAGCGAGGGCAGAGCGGTAACAGTATCAGAATTTTTGTAGGAATTTTTGACACCCCTAACACGAAACTGCGAATAAAATATAAAAATCTCGTAATTTCTCTGTTAAAAGTGGGTTATTTATTTTCTTTATGGATTATACTTCCAAAATAAACTATTACAGTTGTTTAAAAGTAATAGAAATATTTTTTTTTAAAACAGTAATGAATTTTCCGAACTCAATATTTTTCAATTTTTAAAATTTTAAAATCTATAAAAAAATTTTTATTGATTCTATTTTTACGATATTTTCAGGGTTAATGTGAAATTTTATGTTCTTTCCAATAAACCGAATATAATACTTTAGACAAACGTTTTTTTTAATTCACGCCCCCCCATTTGTGTGTCACACATTTTCAAGTTTCTCTTAAAAAGTAAATAATTAATTTATATTTAATAGTTTTATATATCACAAATTGAAGAGAAAAGGTCAAAAAATAATATATTCAAATTTAAAACAAAAAAAAAATCCCTTTTTTAGAAATTTACCTGTAAAGTCCGAAGTTTAAAACCTTTTTTTAAAAAAAAACACATTGTTTTTTTTGTTTTTTTTTAATGAAACCTTGGTCCTTGCTCCTTTAATTGAAAAAAAGAATTAGGGCTTGAATTATATTTTTCGAGGAGTTATAAGCTTGGAAAGACAGGGGGTCGAATAATTCACGCCTCTCATTTTGAAATGTCTATTAAAAGGTAAATAATTAATTTATGTTTAATAGTTTTATATATCACAAATTGAAGAGAAAAGGTCAATAAATAATATATTCAAATTTAAAACAAAAAAATCCCTTTTTTAGAAATTTACCTGTAAATTCCGAAGTTTAAAACCTTTTTTTTTTTAAAACACATTGTTTTTTTGTTTTGTTTTTTTAATAAAACCTTGGTCCTTGCTCCTTTAATTGAAAAAAAGAATTAGGGCTTGAATTACATTTTTCGAGGAGTTATAAGCTTGGAAAGATGGGGTGGAATTATTCACTATTTTCACGAAATTTCTGACACTGCTAGCAGAGCGGCAAAAAACTTAATGATCTAATCGTGTTCCTATATATTTCTTATTTAGTATGTACAAAGATATTTTATTTTACACAGTCACGCTATGGTATTGTGTATATTCCCATATTCGTAAAATATGTGTAATCGCTGTTTCCTGTGTTTATTTTTTTAATAAAAAACATAAATGTGAACAGCTTTATTCTTAGTAGTGAACATGTGCTTTTCAGAGTACTTTATAATTTCAAAGGGGCTTTCTGTAGTGAGTTATCAAATAATAAAGTATTTTAAACTCTATGTACAATTTGCTTTAACGTATAAAGCATATATTAAGCCAGTTATATGAATGGGGTATTGGTGTTAGAAGAAAATGTAACCGTTTACATTATTGGATTTCCCATACCTTTAGTGCTTGTTGTGAATAAGGATTCTGAGAAAGTATAAGCGTGTCTGGTTTAGTATAAATATAAAATTCAAAAGTATACGGTTTGAACATCCCTGTCTTCATGAATTCTTGGGAAAGGCATCCTAGTATAGAACTAAGATTGTTTTGCATGGTTAACCTATGGTTCCTATCTATAGTATATGCATTTTAAAGGATTGGGGGAATAATATCCTTTGATAATATCGATGATTTTATTAAAGGGGTTGAGATATAAAAATTTATTAAGAAATATACGGTGTTTGAAAGTATTTATACTTACATAAAATTAAGTCTTCCTCATTTCAATGCAGTTAAATACAATATCGGTTTTAAGCAAACTGAATATTCTAATAAATGTTAACATTTCATTCGTTATGACAGGAACTGACAAAAAATGAAAACATAAATTTGAGATGAGCTTTCAAAGTAAACATAATTGCGGCTGGATTACACTACACGAAAGACGAAATTATTGTATGGTTCTAGATGAATTTTTTAAGATTCTAGTGAACGCAATTATGCACAATTTTAATATAACAATGGTTAATCTGTGTTAGGTTTCCCTAGAAAAAAGAGACGTATGTTTAACGTATTCGGCGATGATTTAGTTATTTCAGAATATCATATCCATTTTGAAACGTTTCTGAGCAAATGAGATTTTATTTCAAATTCAAACGTGACAGATCAAACAAAAAGTTATTTAAAACTTAAACATGACAGGCCAAAGAAAACGCTATATAGAGCTTATACGAAACGGACAAATGTACGTGTCGTTTCAAACATAATTGTAGAAACAATTGGAAAATGATATTTTAAACGTGACAGATCAAATATTTCATCGAACTTTATAGGTGAAATACCAAGGAAATTGATATTTCAAGTATAAAACCTAGTACACCAAAGTAAATGATATTTTCATCTTAAACGTTGAAGGCAAAATTCTATTTTAGGCATAAATCTTGTTGACAATGTCACTTCGAACTAATAGCTGACAACCTTATATACTGACAGGCAAATGCTCTTATATACATATGTATATTCACTTAAACTATGAACTATAATTTTTGATTAGAATTATTACGTTGTACGAATATCGATTAATTGATTTCAAATTTACTATTTGCACTTCTTGCATTAATAAACGGTATTGGATAGGTTTTTGATGTTAAGAAACGTTATTGAATACATTTTGATATAAAACAATGTATTTTTTATTATAAAGCATATAATTCGAAGAATTACTTTTTTGTCGGTTTGTATTTTTTTAATTGTGTTAATGGCGTCTGCTATTATATTAGATGTTAGGAACATCAGTGATCATCCCCAAAAATGTTTAAGGTGACAAGTTTATTGGAAGGCTGCAAATTAAAAGATGTCAGTGGAATGTCTAATGGATGCCACACAAAATTACACGGCTATTATTCAGGGAAATAATACACATCTAGATTTGCTTCTGAATAAAAGCTACTTTAATTCTACAGTGTTAATAAAAATATAAAATTCCTTTGACATAATTTAGTAATATGTATTTTTGATATAAGTAATTTTATACATGTTCCAAATCGGATTCTGAGTGATAACATTATTAACTCATGTCCGAAAAAAAGAAGAATTAAGTAGAGCTTGACCCTAATACATTAGTGTTCAGCAAATGTGGGGAAGAAATCAATAGGGAGAATACTTACATTAGAGCCGATCATGATGTAATTAAAAGAATTTATTTAAAAAAGTATTTAATAAAGATATTACGTATTGCAAATAATCACGCATTTTGTTAATAGAAAGATGAATGTAAAGCATCTGGGCTAATCTTGTATTATATATAGTAATATATCACAACGTTATAAGTAAGAAATATGAATTTAAAACATTGGTAGAAAATGAACAATATAAAAACGAAAATACATGTTGAAAATAACACATCCTTATTCAAATATATAATATGAAAGGAAAAAAACGAAACCGTCAAGCATGTAAGTGAAATCGTTCTTTATTGGATTGTTTTTATTTTATTAATAAAATGAAAATATTCTTTCAGCTATTTGTAGATTATTATACAGATAATTCATACAACAGAGTTACGCGTTATTATTGATAATCGTTACAGATATGGATTAAAAAGAACTAAGTAATAATCAGTTCTAATAAACAATTTTGTGTGCTAATTCATAGTACAGGCGATACTACGAATACAGTTAAGGATTACTTAAAATTATATTTTGTCATAGTATGCAAAACAAGATTCGAATAGAACCGTGTTATAAATAAACGGTTAATATCTCTCTCTCTCTCTCTCTCTATATATATATATATATATATATATATATATATATATATATATATATATATATATATATATATATATATATATGCGTAGTTTTTGTTATTGACTTTTTAGAGGAGATTAAGCGGAGCGTCGCCACCTTGGAAATCGGATGCTTTTTTTTTTTTTTAGAAATTTACCCATTTTTTATTTGGACGTAATTTTATTTATTTATTTATTTATTATTTTTTTAAAACTGTAATCTACGTACACGCGTGTTTCGAGCCCTACTCCATCTTAGCGGACCTTATGTGTTTCAGTCCAGCGTCTTAATCCATTACGTGATGATGCCATAGGCAATTTACCGTTTAGTTTTTATCGTTTTAAGCTTAGCGTCTCCACCTTGGAGATCGGGTGTTTTTTTTTTTGTTTGTTTTCTGTTTTTTTTAGAAAGTCGCCCATTTTTTTATTTGGTCGTAAATTTATTTATTTATTATTAAATATATATATATATATATATATATATATATATATATATATATATATGTATTAGCAAATTAGCAATGATATATTTTTTCTGAATTGCTCGTTTATATATATATATATATATATATATATATATATATATATATATATATATATATATATATATATACCAGCAATCTAACCCGGATTTTCTCGGGCCCTATGTGTACTATTCGCAGCTAGCCCTATGTGTGAATACCCTGTATGACAAATTTCAAATGTTTAGCTCAAAAATTGTCTGAGACCGCAGAGGTAATTTTTTTAACTTTGATTCCAATTTTGACCCCTTAACATTTATATATATAACATTTATATATATATATATATATATATATATATATATATATATATATATATATACGAGGCTACTTAAATGATTTTTCTACAGTTTGGAAATATTATTTACCTGGACGGGAAAATAGACTACATAGTATTCTTTCTTTCTAATATTTTCCGTGAGCTAGAGTTGTATGGCTCGAGTGAGGGGTACTGTAATTGTGCGTGGGGGTTGCAATTACTAGTGTTATTAAATTTAATATAATTTCTTTTAGTTTCAAACATTGTGTGTAATTATTTAAGGTAAATGGCGAATCGAGGGATTATTACAGTTGTATACATAATCTTTTCAGTATATCCCGAGCCTCTTGAAGCTTTATTGAAGAAAGTGGAATTTTGTTTGAAGAGGGTTTTTTTCGACGGAGAGTCAAGAATTTTAGTATGGATGGATAGTATTATTGATTGAATGATTGAATGAGGGTTGAAGAACTTATGGTAATCTAAAAGTGTGAGTTTTGGCCTATGGTATGGACTGTACGATTCAGAGGTGAGTACTGTACTGACATGCAGAAATTCAAATGTAATGTGAACAGACATCTCGTCTCCTTACTCCATAAATAGTATCTCTCCACCTTGTCCAAAACAGAAGCCCCTCACGACTAAGTGTCTCTGTGCCTTGCTAAGGGTAAAATGACAGTTAAAAAAGAGCTAATGAACTATTTCAAAAAATTAAAAAATTGACGACTCAAAATAATCTTCATTTCTCGACTAGAGAAAACGGATTTTTTTTATTTGAGTCACTGTTTTGTCAAACCAGCTTAGTTATTTTTTATAGAAGGAATAATTCTATTGAGGACTCATTTCACTCAATGCACATATCAGAACTAGAGCGACAAATTAGCCTAATAGCGGAAGTGTGGGTTGTGCCGGCCTAATTCCCCTAAGTGAAAAAAAATTGACGACTCAATCTTCATTTCTCGGCTACAGCAAACAGATTTTTTTACAGACCTGGGTTACGTATATTTTTTATTATTATACACATTTGGGATTGTTTATAACAGTAATAATAGTATGAATCCGACTAATCACTATCAGAACATTGAGTTTTATGATCGTTTTATAATAAAAACATGTAAGCACTCTATATCCTTTCATATGGAAATTTAATCTTTGATTTTTAATTAATATTCTTATTTTTCATTTCTTTTCCCCATTTACTGAACTATCTGCACTATTTTTGATTATTAGTTTACATATAACGTTGTTGCAATCTATGCGAATACAAGTAAATGTATAGCTTTACTATAATATTCATTTGCTATCTTTCCTCTGATAAGAAGAACGTACTACTCTGAAACTTAACGTAATTAAGCGAATTTTAGTATTTCTTATGTTGGTAAGCTGTCGAACAATAACTTCATGTAAAATATACTTTATAGTCTTAAATTGTCTTAATCTATGACACGCTCTATCAATTAAGTTGTAGTGAGCTTTTTTATTCGGCTGGGATTACTATATAAGTAGTAATATTTATATACACTTTAAGTTAAGTTTGCAGAAGATTTTGGCTTGCAAACTTAATGTCTACTTCTTGATTATATATATATATATATATATATATATATATATATATATATATATATTCTATTACTTTATAGGATACATGATAAAAAATTGTAATAAGTTATTTTTTACTGAACCTTGTAACCTCCCTTTTTAAGGGTGTTTTTTATTGTTTTGTTTTTAATTTAATTCATTCCTTCATCAGAAAATAAATAACAAACCATTCTTATTTGTCTTCGAATTTGCTTATCTGGTTTATTTAAATATATTCTGATCTATGCGTCTTGGAATTGGATCAATTGCAATTTAAAAAATTTCATTGCAGTTGTAAGGGTTTTGCGGAATAATTTAACTCGTTATATTAGTTATTCCTATTTCAGCTTCAACGATAAGAATAATGCTTTGAGATAGTGTACGCGTACGTTGAATAATTAGTTTTCAAAAAGAAATAAACAGACAGAAACTAATAAATTAATAAATGCACTAACAAAAATAATGAACGAACATGTCGACAGTAATATTCAAGTAGTAGAAACGTTATATTCCTTGTAATCTGCGCAGGATAGGCTTACTTATTTGTATTCACGTATTCTTTTGCGCGTCACCTTTCTTTGTTGAACTTAATGTAAATTTAAATTCGATAAACGTGAATCCCTTCCAGCTGCATATCTTTAAACACCCACATACATGCACACACACACACATACACACGCACACACACATAGGTGCTACTTTTCCGATGAGTTAAGTGCAAAATAGATTGATCGATGTGTATAATTAAATTAATTATTTTGCGCTACGAAACAATTACTGTCAAGAATAGTGTCCACGAAATTAAAGAAAGAAATTGTAAAATCGTAAACATCCTCACATTTGGAACATAGACTTTTGTAATTTATTTGTTATATGCTCTGTAATTACATTGAGCTTCTTACATGGAGCGTTTGTATGAATAAAATATAATATTATATATATATATATATATATATATATATATATATATATATATATATATAAAGCTATATGGCCGGAAGTTGTAAAAATAAAATATAGAGTAGAGCAGGCAAGACATGATAATACTCGTAAAGACGTTAAAGCTATATAAAAGCAAGTATATTTTATAATATCCTTATAATGTTCATTAATCCATTATACATATTGTCGATAATAACGAAATAAATACCGCCATATTAATAAAAGAGCCTTATTTTCTAGGCAGGCGAAAAAAAATGTACAATTGGATGTGCTATGGTCTTGTGACTAGAAGTACTCGTTAACCAGCGTTGCCCGGTGGAAGCGTGACACAGATCCAGTACAGAATCGTTAAAGGCCTTCACTCGAAAACAAATTAAACTACAGTTGTTGCTGGTGGCAACTGCCGTCCCAGGAAAATAGCGAACACTGGCGGCCGTAGCCCAAATGAAATAATCTGGCTTCCACTGTCAGGCATTTTTCCAGTGTAAGCTAGTTAAAGCAACTATCTGTGATTGTCAGAACTTGCAGGTATTGGCTGATTCTAAAAAAATTATTTAAGGGAAAAACAGTCTTACGTACTTAGTTGTCATGCCAAAGTAGTGGTAGATTACTGCCTTCTACCTGTTTTCAAGTCGGCCATCTTTTATCTCCTCGGTATACTGCAAGAATTTGTTCTAGTTGCTCTAGTACATATTTTAAATAATTAAATACTCCAGAAGTAGTACAAGTGGTAAAACAAAACAAATATACATGAAATAAGTAGTTTCGTAGTCAATAAAATTTACTTTGAAACCCACCTGCATAATATGTTTCGTATTTCAACTCATCTGAAAGTGTTTCATCAGGTTTTTAAAAGTGTCGACATGACAAGTCACAAAATAAAAAATTAAATCAAATTATGAACAGGAATGAAAAAGACAAAGAAAAAAACAAATATAGCATCAGTAAAATCTTGTTAATCGCTGATAAATAAAAAATTGAATATTGGTTCCCGTAAAAGAAATTATTTTTAGGGCTGTTGGGGGTGGGGTAGTGATGTCTAGGTATTTTGTGCATATTTACATTCACAACCAAATTTCATTCAAAACATAATTCGGTAGTTCCGTGTTCGCAAGGAAAGAGTTAGCAATGCTTGATAAAATGCCAATAATTTCAAACCTAAGTAAAAATTAGAGCAAATCTTAGTAAAGATTTTAAGGGTTCCAGTACTTACTTTTTATAATTTTGAGTGATTACAAACATCTCCAAGATGCTATACATATTTTTTCTCAGAATGGCATCATTTTTAGAAGTTGATTTAATTTCATACTTTTGTGCGAATATCTAGTATTCAAAAACGGCATGCATGTATTTTTTAAAAATTTGACATGCGTGTTGACATCCTGAATTGTTAAAAATAAGTTGCCAGTATTTCTGAAACGTTACGATAATTTTAATCTTACCAGTACTTAATTTTCTGTTTTTATAGCATTTGTAATTAATTTGTAAGGTGAAAGTATTTTTTTTTACACAGTGATCACCACTTATCAAGGCACGGAAGCCACTCAGGGATAAGGGTTATTGCAAGTACATTACGTTAGTGAGGAGATTTTATGAAGTGTTTAATTAAGGGGGCGGTTCATTAGGAATTTGTTAACATTAGACTTGAAGACATCCAAGTTGTAGTCCGGAGGGAAGCAGGCAGACGGAACAGAGTTCCACAGGCGTGCAGTTCTAAGAAAGAAGCTTTGCTCATGAAATCCGCGTTTTGATTTAGGCACAGATATAGAGTGGGGAAAGATTTTCACAGTGGATTCAGCTAGACGGGTGTTTTTCGTGAAAGATTGGCGAGGGGGAACCAGGGATTGGAGTTCAGACGAGCACCTGCCATGAAAATAACGATAAAACAAGGATAGGCTCGCAACGTCTCTTCTGTGGGAGAGGGGTTGCAGGGTAGAGAAAAGGACATCCCCCACTAAACCACGAAGTCTATTTTGTACTCTGTCAAGGCATGATAGGCTGTTTTTGGCAGCTCCTGCCCAGATATGGCAACAGTATTCCATCCTTGGCCGTACTTGGCTTTTATATAGATAGAGAATTGCATCAGTAGTGAGATATCTTCTGGAGCGGTAGAAGGATCCCACCATCTTTCCAGCGACCTTGGAAACAGACTTGATGTACGTGTTCCATTTCAGATCAGGAGTAAAGGTCAAACCCAGAAGCTTGTCAAAACACGGGGCCTCACCCAGACGAGAGCCATCCATCACAATTGATGCCAGCTGGGGATCAGAGCGTTGATGATGTAAGGATAGGAGTTTGGTTTTGGATGCATTAAAGGTAACTAGCCACATCTTCCCCCACTGAACCACGCGCTCGAGATCAGAGGAGAGAGAATCAGAGAGAACTTCGTCATTTACAGCCTTTGATGTGTTGCCGTAGATGGTCGTGTCATCAGCATAGATGTCAACAAATGATTTAAGTATGTGTTTAGGGAGGTCATTGATGTAGATCAGGAAGAGAGTTGGGCCCAGTATTTACCCCTGAGGGACTCCAGCATTTATATTGCAGGCCTCCGATTTTTGTCCATCTACCACTACTCTTATGAGCCTATCGGAGACAAATGATTTAATGATTGAGAAAACATTTCCAGTTATACCGTAGCTGGAAATCTTGTGAAGTAGACCCTTATGCCATACTTTGTCAAAGGCCTTTGATATGTCAAGAGCAATTGCCCTAGAAAGGAAGCCTTTGTCAAGAGATTCACTAATCCTGTGGGATATAACCGTCAGCACATCTGCGGTAGATCTTGCAGAGCGGAAACCATATTGTGTGTCACTAAGAAGGTTATTCCTGCTGAGGTGGTTGACTATTTCTCTATTTAATATTGATTCCAGCAACTTACTCATAACACAGAGTAGACTTATTGGTCTGTACTGAGAGGGAGATGACTTATCACCTGAATTCTTAAATACAGGGCAAACTGATGAGGTCTTCCAGGGGGTCGGAAAGCACTTCTCCTTAAGGCAGCGCTTAAATAGTTTCGTAAGTATGGGAGCAAGTTCTGGTTGAAGCTTTTTTAACACTATAATTGGGATGCCATCAGGGCCAGTTGCTTTACTGGAATCTAGGTTTTTTTATTAGCTTGGCGACCTCATGCACGGATATTTGTATGTTACCTAGCTTGTTCTGTGTTATAGGAGGAAATATGGGGAGTTGATGGCCTTCGTCGCATAGGGTAGAATTAGCTGCAAAGTTCTTTGCAAATAGTTTGGCCTTGTCTTATGCTGACGAGATGACCTCTGGTCTACTGATAATGGTTGGGATAGAACGCACACTTCTGTTCAGGATCCTATTTGTTATTTGCCAAAACTGGTTGGAACCAAGCCGCTTATCAGCTACCTTGGATTTAACAGACTGGGCATATAGCTCTCTTGCATTTTTTATTACTCTTTTACAGTGGTTGCTGGCAGTCCTGAAAGCAGCTTTAGTCTCAGTGCATCCATTACGTTGGTAGCTATGGAACAAGTGATTTCTGTGCGCGATAGCAACAGCACATTCTGGGGAGAACCATGGCTGGCTGTTAGGTTTTTGTTGAAATTTTTTAGATGGTATGAATTGGTCTATGCCTACAATTAACCATTCGGTCAGATCTGATACTATAGAGGACACTTCCTTTTTAAACATGGAGTGCAGAGGTAAATCAGATATGAATGTACGGAAGCTATCCCAGTCAGCCATAGAGTATCGGTATACAGTACGGTGGAGGGGTACGTCTGATGGCTTCTTACATTTCGTTTTTATCTTAACTGATACGACGGAGTGGTCGGAGGATCATAGAGGAGAATGAACGGTACATGAACATAGCTCAGGGGAAGTTGAGAGAAAAAGGTCTAAGAGGCTTGCATATTGATTGGGTGTATCGGGCACATGAGTGGGTTCGCGAACAATCTGAGTGAGGTCATAAGCAATGGCAAAATCATGACAAAACCTCCCCTCATCATCTGTCTTATTTGAATGGGTCAGCCATTCCACGTTATGGACGTTGAAGTCACCACAGATGTGGATGTTAGCCGAAGGGATGTGAAGACAGTATGTGGTCTATTTTCTCAGATATACTCTTAGAGATAGTAACTCCGCTGTTGTGGGGCTTATAGAGGGCAAATATAAATGCAGTGGTGTTAGCAAGTGCAACCCTGAAGCACATATAGGGTAAATTAGGATCTTCTCTAGAGATATCCCTGCCACATGGGAAGCCATCCTTAATGTAGGCACATATTCCATGCCCATGGCGATCTTGGGAGTCAGATTTAGCTGTTAAATTGGAGTATCCATTAATTATGAACTCATCTAGGGAAGTGGTCGGCCCTATTCCAGTTTCACATAGAAATAATATGTCCGGTTTCGTCTCCTGTAATTGGGTTTCAACCTCTGGAAGGTTGGAACGTAGACCCCTGATATTGGAGAAGGAGACCTGGTAGTAGGGGTCTACGCTGGAAGATGGGGTTCTAGGTTTAATCGAGTTTTTATTCTGGAGATATTTCATGTTGAGGTTTGGGGATTTGTGGAATAGGTCGGCATACTTGGTTAGAGCAGTACAGAGAGGGAAAGTAAGAGAGAAAAAGACAGGAAACTTTTTTTTTATTTGTAGCACACGAAAAGGTAAAGCCGTAACAATTACCCACTAGTATGGCATCGAGAGGCCCCACCAGAGACTACTGCATGGTCCAGATCCACTCACCAAATGACAATACAGCAGTCCAAGTACTTTGCGCCTGCTGATAGGACAGCCTCCTTAGTGGTTAATCCAAGGTTCGGGTCCCTGACTATCAGGCGGATAACGTCAGCCCAGACAAAACGTTTACCTCCAGCACCCTTACTTGTGACATGGCAACAAGGACAGACAAAGACAGAAAAATATCCGACATCTCAGACTACTGGTCACCAAGTAGTACCGACCTTTAAGCAGCTTTTTCTTCACCCTTTGTCAGAAACATCACTCATTGAATGAGGACTGAATGACAAAATAGGCGAAGCGAGAGTTACTGGAGCTGCCGATAACACATCCACTGTATTATCTACTCTCCATTAAAAAAAAAAAGGTGGGGGGGAGAAAGGGGAATGGGTACAAGTGACTTATATCTAAGTAGTAAGTCCGGTGCGAACTTAATAATTCATGACACTTTTGGTGATAATCTCCCTCCCATATTAATGGGTGGAAGTTTGTCGTTATCTATCTAGTTTGAATCATTAAAGTTTCATCTTATAATTAATTAAAATCAAATAATTAACTATTATCAATTTGTAAAGACTGCTTAATATTAATTAAAATTAATTAAAAGTATGCAATACTTGTAAGACAGTATCATTTTCTCACGTTAGTAATGGGTTTCTAAATAATCACTAGGGCTGTGACAAGCATATTCTTTCACAAAAGAATATTCTTTGCATATATTTCGTTAGAGAATATTCTTTTCACAAAAAGCATATTCTTTTTTTTTAAGAATATTCCTTTAACAAAAAGCCTATTCTCTTAAAAAAAAGAATATGCAAAATATTTATGGAATAAGTTGTGCCGAAAATATGTTGAAATAAATATTTGCATACGAGTCTTAATTTTACGAAGTTTTCTTTTTTATATAAATTAAATGAAACATGGTAAAACCTTCGTAGTTGTGAATTTACAATAACCTTTGGTTCCTAATGAGAGCCATTCTATTAGAGGATTATATTAGGGACGAAATATCCGCGTATCCTTTTTGCCCTAGGTCTCCAGGGCCGATATATCGGCCCCGTTGTGTCTAAAGGATTGTAACTACAATTTGTATCGAAAAAATAGCCAGGTTTAAATATGGTCCAGTAATCTCCTACGATTGGAACGAGTTTTTTTTTTCATTATAAGGCTATTTTAGCGGACAACCAAAAAAGCTTTAATTTTGATAATTTAAAGACTAATTTAATTATAAAATGCAATAAGTAAAATATTTAAGTTCCATAGAGTGTTCAATTGTTCACAGTATATAAACAGTATATACATTAATGAGTAGGGCAATGTCAAGAATATTCTTTAATAAAAAACAATTCTTTACATATATTGGGTTAGAGAATATACTTTTGATAAAAAGCATATTCCTTAAAAAAAAGAATATGCTTTTTAAAAAAGAATATGCAAAATATTTATGGAATAAGTTTTGTTTTGCCAAAAATATGCTGAAAGAAAATATTTGGATAAGAATTTTTTATTTATTCATTTTTTTAGATGAATTAAACGTGGTATAACTCTAACAGATGTGAATTTACATAAAAAGGGTCTAAAATTTGGTCTGTTGAAAAATAGTGATATTATAGGCATATATATAAATATGTACAGACATCTGGTCCTTGTAGATACTCAAAGCGTGTTAGTACCCAGGACGCATTTACAAGATCTAAAAAAAACTAAACAAAAAATGCCGAAAATAATTAGCATTCCTGCTGAACGGATGGCAAGATATGCCGATGAATTTGAAGATTACCAGTTAACTGGCAATTGCTTAACCTGCAAATACTGCAATATCACGGTAGGAACAAACTTTAATACATAAAATTTGCAATATAGTTGACTAATAGATTGCCGTTGTTATAGTAGTTTTGTTTTTGAAATTCTATAACGGTAAATCTAGCTGTATTAAACTTTGATTGAACGATGAAATTTACAATTTGTTTTATCTACTTTTTACGTTAATTAATAAATGTTAATCGGCTTCAAATAACTTTTTCCACCCTTCCTTTAAATGTATATTACCATTAAATAATTGATTTTTATTTTTACAGATCAAAAGTTGTAAAAAATCTCTAATGAAGCAGTATTTAAAAACCAACGCACATCTGGCAAAAAAGACCTACACGGCAACGTTAGGCGAAGTTCCTACTGCAGCAACTGATTTAGGAGCCAGTACGAATAATTTGTTCAACGCTGACTTATGCAAAGCGTTGATTGCAGCGGATATTCCGTTTCATAAACTGAGCAATAATGTGTTCAAAGACTTTCTTCATAGGTACACACATAGAAATATTCCAAATCAGACTACACTAAGAAAATATTACGTTAGTGAAGTGTACGAAGCAAAAGTGAAGTCACTCAGAGAAAAAGCTGCTGAAATGAAACTGGGTCTCGATTGATGAAACCACTGATGTAGAACAGCGTTTTATTGCTTGCTTTGTGTTTGGCATTCTTGGGGTAGAAGAGGAACGCAGCAAGTGCTATTTGGGAAATATTGCATGTCTGCCAAAAGTTAATCATTCTACAATTGCTGCTTTTTTTAACGATTCGTTGCAGTTTTTGTGGCCGCAGCAAGTCCTTTATAATAATGTGCTCCTTGTAACCACTGATGCAGCTGCATATATGTCCAAAGCTATGAATGCTCTTCAGGTTTTATACCCGAAAATGGTGCACGTTACTTGTTTGGCCCATGGCTTGCACAGGGTTGCGGAATTAGTCAGGCAGGCGCACCCAAAAATAAATACACTGATTTCAACTGTAAAAAGTATATTTTTAAAAGCACCCAATCGGATCGAAAAGTTCAGGGAACTAGCCCCAGGAGTGCCCTTTCCACCGATTCCCATTGTAACAAGATGGGGTACGTGGTTAGATGCAGCGCATAATTACGCCAAACATTTGCCCGAAATTACTTCTGTCATAATGTCTGTAGATTCAACAGAGGCCCAAAGTATATTGGAGTCCAAAAAACTGTTGGATGAGGAATCACTGCCTTTATCGCCAACGGTTTTTCCATTTTTAACAAAAAATATTGCAAAGTTGGAGACTAAAGGGCTGAGTCTTTCAAAATCTATTGAATTAATTAGAGAGGTCGAAATGACACTTGAGGAGATGGATGACTCCCAATTTCGTAAAAAGCTGAAGAATGCCATTTCAAAGAACAAATGTTTTGCTACGTTAAAACGTATCGATGCACTTATTAGTGGGAAGGCTTTTGAAAATGAAGGAAATTTGGATGACATAGCTTTAAGTTTTAAGTGCCGATGAAATGGCCAGCTTGAAATATGCCCCAGTAGTCTCATGCGACGTGGAACGATTTTTCCCAGTATAAGACCGTTTTAGCAGACAACCGCAGAAGTTTCAATTTTGAGAACTTAAAAACGCATTTAATTGTAAAATGCAATGAATAAAATATTTGTTTAAGCTTGATAGTGTTTAATTATTAGAAGTATTTATAGCATAAAAATAAACGTTTTTTCTATGCATTTTCTTGCGTTTTCGGCATTAACTGAAGCTTTTACAAAATCATCAATAGAATTTATAAAAAAAAAACAAATAATTAACACTTTCGACCCTAACATTGCAGAATTACCAACTACTCAACTATACCCGTTCTATTAAAATACTATAGTAAGGCCGAAATATCTTTAGGTATTTTACCTTAAATCCCCATGGCCGATATATCGGTCCATTGGAATCGAAAGGGTTAATATTGTTGCAAACGTAAATCTAAGGTACCTAGCATATATATATTCGCTTGAAGTACAGTGAAAATATGCGATTTATAAAAATAAATATACGGTAGCCAAAGAGAATATTCCGTCTCAAAGCAGCATATTCTTTTTAAAAAGAATATTCCTATGCAAAAAAAAGCATATTCTTTTTAAAAAAGAATATTCCCGTGTAAAAAAAGCATATTCTCGAGCATATTCTTAAAGAATATTCTCGGCATATAAAAAGAATATAGAGCATATTTGAAAGAGAATATTGTCACATGATTATTTTAGTGCACTTCAGTAAATGCATATCTCTACAATCTAAAACAAAAAAAAGGAGTGAACATTTTTCATCAAACCGCGGTATATATGCGATCGATATAATATCGGTCAACAACTACTCGTAAGAATGAAGAATGTAGAAGGTACGTATAGTATCTAGTAGTAAATATGTTTGGGAATGTTTTGTCCACGTAGAAAATCTAAAAATCATTAGTTACGTTTAAGCGATGGATGACTCGTTCGCTGCTGTTATATGTTGAATATTAGGTGCTTATTAACTGAAATTGGGCCCCATGCGAATAATTATTTGACCGGGCGACGTCATATTGTAGTGTTCTACAGTGATCGTTTAGATCGAGTTAATTCCACAATAAGATAATAAGCGGACAACCAATCAGAGGCAGTAAACGTTCCCGAGAGATTCTTTAATATTTTGGGTATTTTTTTAGATTAGGTCCACCTCCACAATTTTCTTATAAATGGCAACTTTTACAAGTTGTCGACTATGTGGAATACGAAAATCGCATTGAAATTTTGCAGAAATAATTAGTTATCGAGATATAAAAAGTTGTATTATGCATTGTATACTTTGGTGGCCATCTTTTTTACGTGCGTGCGGTGTCAGTCATAGATGAGTAGATTTGTTTATGGCGCGCGCAGGAGCGTAAGAAAGATAGCCGCCAAAGAATACAATGCATAATACAACTTTTTATATCTCGTTAATTACTTATTTCTGCAAAATTTCAATGCGATTTTCGTATTCAGCATAGTCGAAAACCTATAAAGTCGTCATTTAAAAGGAAATTTTGCAGGTATACCTAATCTGAAAATTTACCTTATTTTGTCTACTACGCGAAAGATAATGGTATACCAGTGTATGTATGAGCCAGTTACGACCGGTTTAAGCGTAGTATATGTGAAAAGTGTAGACTTCCTCCCTGTGTCGACTTATGGCGGTGGTAGGTCTAAATATTAAGAAGGAAAATAGGTACCCCTTCCTCTAAGAATATTGCGATTGTGCTGTTGTTTCTCCTCGGATGTAATGTAATATTTTATTATCACGTTTGAATGTGTCTACAAAAGAGCTCGAGAGCTGCACAAGATACTGGCTATTAGTTTAGTTGTATTAAATCTATATGTGGCATCTGTTGTTGCAAATCTACGATACTTTTTTCCAAAGGGAAATTCCTGTGGTTAATTTATTAATATAGAGATGTACTATTATAGGCCTATACGCGAGCATTTTGCCGAAACAATTATAAGAAAATTGTTAACTATAAAAGCTTATATTTCTTGAAATGAGAAGCAATATGAGCGTCTGTTACTTGTAAAGCGATGGTTTTAAAGCGATTATATATATATATATATATATATATATATATATATATATATATATACCTGTGTGCACGCGCGTATGTGCGTATAAAAGGGAAGCATCAGAAAGAGAGTAATAGAAGCTTTCATTCGCTAGAGTTCTCTTCTTTCAAAATCGTACTCAATATATTGGACATCGTGTTACAAGATCTTTCTTTTACCCAAATAAAATGAGGAACGGTGCCTGCATAATTTCATAAGATATATTTTCGAAAATATGCCTGTAGTTAATGTTTAACAGGTGTGCAACGAATGTCTAGAATCATTATAAGTGAGAACGTAATTGTTCGTATGATTCTTTCATAATTATCTGAGAATGGAATGAATAGATATCATCTAGGATTTCAAAGGTCTGAGCAGAAAATGCCGTAATTAATTCCTATAATTTCTATAAAAACGAGTTTCATTATTCATCTTAATATTTTCAATAAATCGCCTCGACGTTAACACGTTTTTAAACAATGTACAATAGAAATGCACTTTAATATTGAATCAGCGTAATTAGTTTAAGTAAGGCGGAACCTTGAACAACTTTCATTTGCAGAACGCAATTGAAACATTTAATCCATATACTAATAAAGCTTATTTTGTATTGGCCAGTACTTTGGGAAGTCGGCCATATATGCATGATATAACATGAAAAAAATTCTTTCTTTTTTACATTTTATTATTTTGTTCAAGCTGAGGATAGACATCTCATGTTGCAGCTGAAAGATCTTTGTAAGATTCTAATTATCTGTTTAAGTGCAATATTTTATCTATCCTTTATATTTTCGCGATTATATTTGCCAGGTAGTTTCTAAAATTTTATTTTAGGAGTCTAGTTGCTTCTATAATTACTAGAATTATGGAGAGCTTCTTAAAATTCAAATTCGTTTTCATGTCGTACATAATACCCTATAAGCTCAGAACAGTAGCCCGAAAATCCGAGTAATAAGATTTTGTTCGTGCCATTAATTTATAAAAAAAACATTGTATTTTCACATAATTTCCTAATATATTTTGCGTTGATTTATTGCACGCTTTATCGTCTATCTGCAATTTCAATAATAAAAAATAATGCTTTTGTTTACTACTGTTGCTAACTGAAGTTCAATGTTTAATGTCGTTTGGAAAACTCCAGTAGACGCATTATATTATATACACAATTTCATAGAAGACTATAGGTTTTAATGTCTCAGTCTAAAATATATATTTTAGATATTCATTTCAAAATTAGCAGGTTCAGCGAAATAAATATATGTGGAATAAATAATAAATTTAAGGATATTCAATACAGCAGTACGTTTATCATACGTACGCACGTGGGTCACGGTTTCCAGGTTATGAATTATTCAATCGGGAGATAATATTCATTAAAAAGGAGTATAGAAAATGATGACACACTACGACCATTAAATTAGTATATAGAGACGTTAATATAATATTCGTAGTATGTTATTACTAGGGCTAGGACAACAGCATATTATTTCATTGTTTTGACTCTCGAGTGTGTATCCGTTGATATCTTACATGCTTTTATACAGAGTGATGTGATTCTCACTTTATTACCTGCGTCTGTGTTGGATATATACTTGAGAGTCAAAATAATGAAAAGAATATTCTGTTATCATAGTACTAGTTATTACTTCCTATCCTCTTTTTTTATAAATAGGATATCCCTATCACTGAAGATGGAATGTAAAAAAATTAAAATTAAAATTTTAAAAACGATGTCTCTTTAAGGCCTGTGTGAAACTAAAATATACCTTCATGTTCTTCTGGCTAAAATCCAAGTGTAATATATGTTCTGTCTAAAGATGATATAATTATATCGCGAGGTTTTCGTTCGCACTGGGCGTCCACACAATGGAAATATGTCACACACTCCTATAAGGATATTGAAAATAAACCGTAATAACCAGATATATTCTGATATTACATAAAATAGATGACTTAGATAAATATTTTTACAGTTTTAACAAAAGGACTATCATAATATCACGGGGTCTCCATTCACGCTGCATGTCCAAAGAATGCCCAGCAGTAATATATTACATATGAAAGATACCGCAGTGGAATTTACACAGATCACGCTAGTAAATAATAAATTTAAGGATGATTACGCTGTTATTGCCGTTAGGAATTTATAATTCTGTAATGAATTATATTTTCAATTAATAAGGTACTTACTAGTATCTAAAAGCCGTAGATATCCAATTAAAATACTATATAGTATGCTCATATAGTCCGCACACATAAGGTGCATATTAACCAAATAATACAGGCGAATTTTCATTAATGACCGAAAAGTAAAATATTATATTATGTGAAGTACCAGAAAGAAATTTTTAGTAGTTTGATGGATTTGGTGATTTATAGGTGCTTGTGTATTATAATAAAATATAAAATATGTATTGTTGTAAAAATAATATTATGTAACTGTTTGCTATGTAGAAAATAGTAAAAAAAAACTCAATAAATTATGAGAAATTATCCCGTAAAAACTCTGCTAAAATAATTTCTTACAAAAATGCAGCGTTTTTATCGTATATTCTCCATCCGCCATGTTTTATTTGAAATATGGAACGTTAACTGAGAAGAAGGGAGATAAGTCGATTTGTCGTACGTAATTTGATGCAATGGAAGAAACCGATGAAACGATATTATCCGATAAACTTTGTTTTTCTTTCAATAATTTTTCAATTAAAGCATGGTTTGTAATGTTTATAACTTTTTTCTTGCTTTTGATTCATAATTTAATGACATAATGTTGTTTTGATAAATTACATTTTGTATCTAATTAAATGCCAAGCACTAAATGTTTTAATAAATTTACATCCATCAAGCCTCCATAATTAAGGAATACTTGTGTTCATGTTTCACCTGATTAAAGCAAGTCTTTGGTGACAATGCGGTAAAAAAAAGTACAATTGAATCATAAACACGATCTCAGACGATGCAGAATGAGGTAGAAAAATTTTCTAATCAGAAGAAACACTAAAATGTCTGTAATACTAAAAACCTTCCTAAATTGATTGGATAGGTTCGAAGAGCAATGTTATTTTTATCATAGATTACTTATAATTGCGTTTTCACAACTTGGTTTTAGAATACTCGGTTTAAACATAATAAAAAATACAAATAATCTATACTCCTATAACTTTGTTTTTTTTTGTGTATTGATATTAATATTAAAAACCCTTTTTTCTATTCATTTAAAAAGAAAAGAAAATTTTGTTTATATATATATATATATATATATATATATATATATATGTGGGTCGTGGAATTGAATGCATATGAAAAATTTGCATATTCATTTAAATATTCATTCTAATTAATTTGTTATTAGTTTTTCGGTTCTCTTAAAAGATGATCATCCTTAGTTTACTATTACGTGTGATTGTTGCAAGAAAAGGGATTCCCCTTTTCTTGTAAAAAGAACACTAGATAAGTCAAAAATGAGATTAGGATAAGCCGAGACTCGAACCTAGCTTACAAGGTTCAGAATAGATTTAGAAATTGGAATGTTAGGATTTAGCTATTGTTTTGGAAATACTTATTGTTTCTATTGTAAACAAAATGTTATTGTTCGTTCTTTTATAAAAAATTATTAAAAATAGGTTAGGTTGAAACATAGGTTAGTTCAGAATTCTTTGTTTGCAATAGTGTGTTTGGACGACGTGTGCTGAGCCACGTGAGTTGGGCAAGTTTGAAACCACACATCTGACGTCATAGCAGAAAGGGAATTTCTCAATAATAGGACCTAGGATTTGCAGATTAGAGTGCCGACACTCGCAGTCGGGCAGACAGGTTCGAGTAGTCAGTAAAGTTGGTCGGAAAGAGGTGACATTATCAGGGGAGGGTCCCTTTAAAAGCGAAGGGAGAACATTTAACCATGTAGAAACGAATTTGGAATCTGACGTCATCATCATTTCGAACGGTCAAATGAAATAAAGAACATCATCGATTTTTTGTAACCCCCTTCCAATTAATGTATCCTCCTCTCCGTCATAAGTAATGACTCCTCTTCTATGTTAAAAGAACTTGTATATATCTCCAGTCAATATCTATATGCAGTCCCAAGCATCGCAGAACTGTGGTAGGTATAAATGTCTCTCTCCCCCTCACCATTGTTATATATATGTGTCCGACGTCTCTTGTCAATATGTATGTGCCCATCATATCTCTTTTAATATGAAACAGCGGCATCCTTTTAAAATGTACCACTATACAACATAATTATATGCATATATATGTTTGTTTAAAATTTTCGCCTACCAAACTCCTTTGTCAGTTTTTTTTTATAGACATGAAACTTCATATATAGGGTATTCGAACCTATGTTAAACTTTATATTTAGGTGTTAGCCGAGGAAAATCGGCGCAAAATGTAAAAATAAAAATAAATGGATTTTTGTTGAAAAACGACGGTCTTATAAATCTGCATGCGTAACGTAATAGCTACTGGTTCATAATTTAATTTTAAGCCTTGCGGCAAACCATGTCTTCCTAGCTCAGGCATTAACGTCAAAAGAAAAAGTATATCGTAAGCTAAACATTTTTTGTTTTTTTACATGGAGGTCACCACTTATCAAGGCCCGAAAGCCACTCAGGGATAAGGTTTATTGCGTGTACAGTAATCAATGAGATAGTATTGTAGTAATCATTAGTATTGGGGGTTTCGATAGTGTCTTACTTAAGGGGGCGGTTTGTCAGGAGTTTGTTTATGTTGAACTAGAAGGCGTCCAAGTTGTAGTCAGGGGGGAAACAGGCAAGCGGCAGAGAGTTCCACTGGCGTGAAGTTCTAAGAAAGAAGCTTTGCTCATGGAATCTACGTTTGGATTTAGGCAACGGTAAAAAGTGGGGAAAATTATTGACAGTAGTTTCAGCCAGACGAGTGTTTCTCGTGAAAGATTGGCGAGGGGGGACGAGGGATTGGAGCTCAGACGAGCACCTGCCATGGAAATAACGATAAAACAAAGACAGGCTCGCAACGTCTCTTCTGTGGGAGAGAGGTTGCAGGGAAAAGAAAAGGGCATCCCCCACTAAACCAGGAAATCTATTTTGTACTCTGTCAAGGCAATATAGGCTGTTTTTAGCAGCTCCTGCCCAGATGTGGTAGCAGTACTCCATCCTTGGATGTATTTGGCTTTTATACAGATAGAGACTTGCATCAGTAGTGAGATATCTTCTGGAGCGGTAGAAGGATCCCACCATTTTCCCAGCGTCCCTGGCAACAGATTTGATGTACGTGTTGCATTTCAGATCAGGAGTAAAGGCCAAACACAGAAGCTTGTCAAAACATGAAGCCTCCACAAGACAAGAGCCATCCATTTCAGTTGATGCCAGATGAGCATTAGAGCGGTGATGATGTAAAGATAGAAGCTCGGTTTTAGATGCATTAAATGTGACCAGCCACCTCTTCCCCAATTGTACCACGCGCTCAAGATTAGAGGAGAGAGAATTAGAGAGAACTTTTTCATTTACGGTCTTTGATGTGTTGCCATAGATGGTCGTGTCATCAGCATAGATGTCAACGAATGATTTAAGTATGTGTTTTGGGCGATCATGTATGTAGATCAGGAAGAGAGTTTGGCCCAGGATGGACCCCTGAGGGACTCCAGCATTAATACTGTGGGCCTCTGATTTCTGCCCATCAACCACTACTCTTATGAACCTATGAGAGAAATGATTTAATGATTGAGAAAACATTTACAGTAATACCGTAGCTGGAAATCTTGTGAAATAGGCCCTTATGTCATACCTTATCGAAGGCCTTCAATATATCAAGAGCAATTGTCCTGGAAAGGAATCCTGTGTTATATAACCGTTAGTACATCTGCTGTAGATCTTGCAGAACGGAAACCATATTGCATGTCACTAAGAAGGTTGTTTCTGTTGAGATGGTTGACTACTTCTTTATTTAATATAGATTCCAACAACTTACTCATGACACACAGGAGATTCTGTATTGAGAGGGAGATGACTTTTCACCTGAAATCTTAAATACAGGTATACTGATGAGGTTTTCCAGGGTATTGGAAAGCACTTCTCCTTAAGGCAACGCTTAAGTATTGGGGCAAGTTGTTGTTGGAGCTTTTTCAGGACTATAACTGGAATTCCATCAGGGCAATTTGCTTTACTGGAATCAAGGTTCTTGATTAGCTTGGCGACCCCACGCACAGATATTTGTATGTTACCTAGCGTGTTGTCTGTTATAGGAGGAAATACAGGGAGGAAATACAGGGAGTTGATGGTCATTGTTGCATAGGGTAGAATTAGCTGCAAAGTTCTTGGTAAATAGTCTGGGTTTTTCTGATGCAGACGGGATGACCTCAGGTCCATTGATGATAGTTGGGATAGAACGCACACTTCTTTTCAAGATCCTGTTTGCTATTTGCCAGAACTGGTGGGAACCAAGCCGCTGCTCAGCTACTTTGGATTTAACAGACTGAGTATATAGATCTCTTGCATGTTTTATTGCTCTTTTACAGTGGTTGCTCGCAGCCCTGAAAGAAGTTTTAGTCTCAGTACATCTATTACGTTGGTAGCCCTGGAAAAAGTGATTTCTGTGCGCGATGGCCGCAGCACATTCAGGGGAGAATCATGGCTGGCTGTTAGGTTTTTGTTGGAATTTTTTGGATGGTATGAATCGGTCTATGCCTACAATTAACCATTCGGTCAGGTCTGATACTATAGAGGACACATCATTTTTAAACATGGAATGCAGAGGTAGGTCGGATATGAATGTACGTAAGCAATCCCAGTCAGCCATAAAGTATCGATATACAGTACGGTGGAGAGGTACGTCTGAAGACTTATTACATTTCATTTTTATCTTAACTGCTACAACAGAGTGGTCAGATGATCCCAGAGGAGATAGAACGGAACATGAATACTACTCAGGAGAAGTTGTGAGGAAAAGGTCTAGAAGGCTTGCATATTGACCGGGTGTATCGGGCACACAGGTGGGTTCGTGAACAATCTGAATGAGGTCATAGGAAATGGCAAAATCATGACAGAACCTCCCCTCGTCCTCGGTTTTATTTGAGTGGGTCAGCCATTCCACATTATGGACATTGAAGTCACCGCAAATGTGAATGTTAGCCGAAGGATGAGCAGACAGGATGTGGTCTCAGATATGCTCTTAAAGATAGTAACCCCACTGTTGTGGGGGCGATAGAGGGCAAATATAAATTAAGTGGTGTAAGCTAGTGCAACTCGAAAGCACATATAAGGTAAATTATGATCTTCTCTGGAGATATCACTACCACATGGAAAGCCATCTTTGATGTAGGCACATATTCCATGGCCATGGCGATCTTGGGGGTCAGATTTAGATGTTAAGTTGGAGTATCCTTTAATTATGAATTCTTCTAGAGAAGTGGTTGGCCCTGTGCCAGTTTAACTTAGAAAGAATATGTCCGGTTTCATCTCCTGCATTGTGTTTCAGCCTCTGGAAGGTTGGAACGTAGACCCCTGATGTCGGAGAAGGAGACTTGGTAGTAGGGGTCTACGTTGGTGGATAGGGTTCTAAGTTTTTTTCGGGTTTCTTTTTTGGATATTTGTCATGATTGAGGTTTTGGCTTTGTGGAGCAGGTCGGTAGACTTGGTTGGTGCAGGGCAGAGAGGGAAAATAAGAGAGAAAAAGACAAGAATTTTTTTTTGTGGCACATGAACAGGTAAAGCCGTAACAATTACCCACTAGTATGGCATCGAGATTCCCTACCAGAAACTACTGTATGGCCCAGAGTCCATTCACCAAATGGCAATACAGCAGCCCAAGTACTTTGCACCTGCTGATAGGACAGCCTCCTTAGTGGTTAATCCAAGGTTCGGGTCCCTGACTATCTGGCGGGTAACGTCAGCCCAGATGAAACGTTTACCTCCAGCACCCTTACTAGTGACATGACCACAAGGATAGACATAGAAACAGAAATTTTCCGACATCTCAGGCTACTCTTTACAAAGCACTACCAACCTAGAAAGCAGCTTTTTCTTCAACTTTCTCAGAAAAATCACTCATTGGAAATGGGGACTGAAGGACAAAAAGGGAGAAGCGAGAGTTACCGGAGCTGCCGATAACACACCCACATGCATTATCTACTCTCCATGTTTTTATTTCAATTGTCGGTGATGGCGCAGGAGTCATTCTTTTTAAATTTTTACTATATATTGCGCCAAGTATAATATAATGATAATATAATAATAAATACGAAATCTGCATTCATCAAAATATGTTTAAACGTATTTTACGGGCGGCCTGTTAGTTGTTTATAAAGAAATATATTCATAACGTGTTCTAAAAATCACTCTTAATTGTTTATACTATTTTATCAGTTTAGATAATTGAATCTAAATTTTATTAAATAATTTTGATGAATAAAAAAAACATTATAATTCTTATATTTTCATAGATCAAAAAAAAAAGATATTAAACAAAAGACCCAAACTGATTACTTAAATTTCCCATACAAACCTCTAAGCAATCCTAAAATATCTTACCATCACATGTTCACACCTACCTACTTACATTCGAGACAATGAGTTTTATCAGTTGTACCTATTTACTATGCCTCCCCACGGGACAGAGTTAGACACCAGGGTCGTTTTTTAACGTGGAGAAAAGGTACAAAAATAAAAATTGTCTCAGTCGTGAAGGATTTCTCCTCCACTGAAAGAGAACAAGAAATGGAAGTGCAGCAACTGAAGACAGATACTACACTTTGATCTTGTTTATATATTTTATTGAGAAAGAAAAAATTGAACATAAAAAACGAACAAAAAATTCAATTCAACAAAATTAGGCACAAGGCCCTACAAGAAATTGGGAGGGGGAGGGTACAGGGTCTTTTTGACTATGTAACAGATGAGACTTTGAAGTCTTACTCTTGACTGGCAACATTTACCAAAATACCTCAATCACTCTGTGGATCCTAATCTAACTAATAACCCCAGCGTTCAATGTAAAATTTAACTATTTACAATTTGTATATTCATTTCTGTATGTTGTGTGTGCATTTTTTTTTTTTTTTTTTTTTTTTTTTTTTGTGTGTGTGTGTATGTGTGAGAAAATAAAGTTCGATTTCATTAGAAAGAGTTCTTGAATTAATTGGCGTAAAATGTTCGTGGAGTGGGAAAAAACTAATGAAAGTGTTCATTTCAAAAATAAAGAAAAAACTACTAATGTGTTGTTAGTAAGACCCCCCTGTACTATTCTATGTGGCTAGATCCCCCACTGTTTTCCGGGGAACCGAAAACAAGCAGAGCATCCCTAATGGGGTTTGGGGAAGTCGCCTTAATGGAGGTGGGAGAAAATAAAGCAACGGATGGAGGGGGTAGGAAGGTGACCTCTGAGTAGGGGGATGACCGGGGGCATCAGAAAATAAAGATGAGGAGCAGGGGGGTTGGGCAGACTCAGAGGTTCTCTAATACCAAAAAATAAAATCAGGAACAGGATCTCATTTGTACCACCAGTCAAGAGTTACTTTACTGAACTTATAATGCTAACCTAGGCGGGATGGGTTCCGTAGGACCCAGCACCGCCCATGCCATGCCTAAGGAGGGAACACGTATTGAAACTTGGCTCCTCGACGGATGCACAAACTAGTGCTGTGCACCCACCTCTTGTCAAATTCCACTCTAGGCAACCTCTTCCAATCGCATCTGATCTTTACTTTAAGCAAATGTTTAAAGTAAACGATCAGATCCCGATCAGGAACAGATGTCCCTTCGTGGACCAACTTGAGGCGCGCGATCCAAATGGTCATACGCGCTACTGCTAGGATCGCCAGGAAAACCACACTTTGATCTTGTCCCGAAGGCCAAGTTGTATTGAGAAAGTCTGATAGACACATCGACTTGTCGCTGTAACTTAATATCAACACTACTAAGACAATTATAGTCTAAATTAATTATATATACTTTTTTTCTTCCTTTGAAGATTGTAATGCTGGGAATGGTGCAGCCAAACCAGCTGCCAACATAGCCACGAAACCAACCGAGAGCTATTTTTAGTATCCTCGCTGTTCCCTTAAGTGCAATTGTCGGTTTCTCTTTTGCACTTGGTCCACCAGGAATATTAGTTAGGTAGGACTTCAGGCTCTTCTTCATAAGCCCTGTGGCACCTACGATAACTGGTATGATTGATATCTTCTTAAGATTCTAGTTTATCTTCATATCATACATGAGTCCTTGATGTTTGTTCTGTTTCTCTCCTTCAGCACTGTTCAGACCGCCGTCATTAGGAACACTCACTTCAATCAATGTTATAACTGCGTGTATGGCCATGTGTGATATAAAATATATTTAGTGGATATAAACATAACGAAATAATAGCATATATAAATATCTGTTGCAATTTAAATGAATTAAGTTTGAATTATAATAAAGTATAAAACCATTGGATGTTTTTAGCCTAATATGATATCCATTAACATATTGAAAATTAAATAACTTCTGACGTGTTTAAAGCTAGCAAGACGAATCAGAAGTTTCGAATTAATTCATATTTTAATGAATTCTAATGTTGCAGATTATATTGTGTCACTATTTTGTTTACAAAACTTTTGTCTTTCGTGCAAATATCACACATTTAACATGCTTTACATTACAACTTTATATATATATATATATATATATATATATATAGAGAGAGAGAGAGAGAGAGAGGGGGGAATATTTGACACCAACGTGGTGTAAACAACAATAATAAATAAATAAAATATACAAATTACTCATCTCAAAAGATTCCAATAATTAAATAAAATAAGTTATCATTATACATACTACGGATCCGACAATGAAATATCATAAAAAAACAACTTGGATTTATAAAATCGAAAAATCCAACCTTCGGTGCCCGTGACGCAGTGGATAAAAGCCTTGATTCTCTATAGTTCCAGATGAGCATTATCTGAATATAGCGGTTTCAATCCTACTCAAAGTCATCCAGAGGATCAAGTGGCTAAAATTTGGTGAGACAACAACAACTATGGAAGGCAGTAATTACTGAAGATACAAGTAAAGATTCCGGATTCCTATCCCGTCGCGGTTAACAACCTTACGAAGGACAAAGGAATAATTGTCCGAAACATCGTGAAACGACACCTCTAAAACAAATGCGGATAACAGCCCGCAAATAGATAAATAAAATAGATTAACTTCTTTGTTTATAGGATCGGAGACCAGTGTTCAAGCTATGGCTAAATCATACTAATGACATTAAAAATGTATCTGATGCATCAATCACTGTAAACTGGATACAAGTTTAAATACAACATTGAGTAGCACGCTTTTGTCCACAACGGTGTAGTATGTAATTAAACAGGGAAAATAATTATTTTACTTTCATGGGTCTGTTTTGAGACGGACATTCTCTTAAAACAAAATATAATGCATCACGAGATGGACGATCGTTCTGCTTAGGAAACTTTATAGAAACACGTCAAAATTCTTGATATTTACCAGTAACAGAGTGTTATTTCTCAGGATTCACATATCACACAGTTTAGCTGTCCAAGCGAGGATTTAGAGTCTACAATACCCAATATGTTTTAAGACCGTGATCCTAAAAAATAAAAAAAAATTATAAAAGTCAGCGGTCGATACATATACATGTTACAGCACTCCCATCATAAAAACGGGAGAAGTAAATAAATTTCTTCGACAGAAAACATAAAGCAATTTACTCATTTTATTAAAATGATGTGAATATTGATTAATAAAATGTTTTATATTTTAATTAAATTAATAGAACATGAAGCAATCTCGTTGTAGTTACGATGAAATTAAATAAATACACTTTCAGGCTAAATCATGTTTAATTAATTTTCAGCAAGACACATCTATTCAAGAATCGATAAACATTATGATTTTGTTTAAATGGAATGTTCGTTTTATCACCAAAAGTAAAATACAAAACAAACTTTGCGTTTCTAACAAGAGTCCCTTTATATATATATATATATATATATATATATATATATATATATATATATACATATATATACATATATAACTAAATATATATACATATATATACATATATATACATATATAACTAAATATATATACATATATATACACATATATATATACATAAATATACATATATATATACATAAATATACATATATATATATATATACATATATATACATATATATACACACATATATATACATATATATACATATATACGTACATATATATACATATATATATGCATATATACATATATACATATATATATACATATATGCATATATACATATACATATATGCATATACATATTTATATATATATATATATATATAAATATATATATATATATATATATATATATATATATAACTAGCACGGGGGGATCGAGCTTTAAATACGCTTTAATGTAATATTTTAATTCGTCCAGATTTCATATATATTATTATAGAGTTGTTATTTCAAAAGAACAAGATAAATATTTAGGCGCCATCAGCTACAATCGAAAACGAAACTGTAGCAGTCAAAGCTGGAGACGTTACCACTGTACCAACGTGACACGCATATAACGTGATTAAATATTAAAAATAAAGTAAAATGAATGTACACGATGTTTAACGATTTTATAAAACTTGACCCATTTTTGGCCCCTTAAAAAATTACCGGCTAAAGACCCATAAAAGAATGACCCGTAAAAAAGCCAATCATTTGAGGTCCATAGCGTTACTCGGCAACTTTTAGTTTCAGAGGAGATAAAGTTTGAAAATATGAAGATAGACAGACACACAGACCGACAGACACACAGAAATATAACCGTTATATATATATATATATATATATATATATATATAGAGAGAGAGAGAGAGAGAGAGAGAGAGAGATTTGTTATTGTTGTTTTTTCAAGCAATACATACGGTTAATATTGGCTCCGCCTCGAAGCTCATTTTTTTTTATTTACTTGGAAAGTTGCCCTTTTAATTTGTTTAAACGTATATAACATTTTTATTTATTTATTATTTTTAAAACAGTAATCTACGTACACGCGTGTTTCGAGGTCGTTACCTCTCGTCAGCGTAGTTCAACTGTTTCTAGGGATCGAACCTCAGACCATGTTTACCACAGTCCGGTTCCTTAACCGTTAGGATACCAACCCTGGATGAATTTTACTGTTTATTTTTATCGCTTATAAATTTATATATATATATATATATATATATATATATGAGAGAGAGAGAGAGAGAGAGAGAGAGAGAAAGAGAGATATCTTTATATAAATATTTCTGATGCTTAAGTATATTCTTGGTAACTATTCTCTTATCTAGTTTTCTGCCTTGAATGTATAAGTAACTGTTAGCATGTTATTTTCAATCGCGTTCCTAATTTGGGTTTGTGTGATTTTCTTATGTCTTTAAAACGTTTTCGTTTGCACATTTTCACAATAATTAAATTAACTCTCATAAAAGACTAGAAAGTGTCCATCGCTTTTCTTATTTGCTTGCTTTAAGATAACAATAATAACAGAGTTACTAAACTATTGTTAGCCGTAAAAGGCTAATCAATATTACTGTGACAAAAATTGGAATATATCTGTTCAAGAAAACTGGGTGCGCACTGCTTACCTAATCATATTTATCAGCCAGAGAAAACATTCACGTAGATATACTTCTGTCAAAAAAAGCTAACAGCAATGTAACGAGAGAATTTCTTCCGCCTATCTGAAAAATATTCCTGGGTGCTTCCAACGAGGTATATTTGTCGTCGTATGAGCTTATGCATGTTGGTTTCTAATGACAAACGCTTGTGCATCATAAGTATCACTTTCCTTGTTTTCGGTGGTTATATGACAGACCAGGCAGGCTAACCGATATTGATTTTAGATGCAAGTTTAATCTTGTTTTATGGCTATATTCAATCTGATTAAACGATGTTGGTGTCCCTTTTTAAATGTTAAGTGACTGTTACTAGTATTATCTGATGTTTGTTTGCAACATTGTAAGATTTTTGAATCTAACAAAAAATTACATTTCCACCATATCTCATGGATAGTCAGAAAATTGACTAATTCAGGTTTTATAGAAGACGAATATTTTAATTTGTTTGAAATATTTAGAAACTTCAATTTTAACTAAAATGAATTAATAATCTAAGGACACTAAGGATTATTTATAATTGTATTACTTGCTGTTTTTTGTTTGTTTAAGCTATAAGTAATTTTCTTAATATAAACCAATGTCCTTAACGTGGAAAATGATTAATTAAATTACACACAACTACAAGGTTTGTTCCAAAAGTAGAGCCTCCTATTCTCTGATTCGGAAAGTTGAAGATTTACGAAAATGAGATTGCTCACTAGTGTGACCGCCCAAGTGTAATACAAACGTCCTGGAAACGGCAACAAATGTACACATTTACCGCAGAGAGTTATCTAGTCGTCATTGTTCTACTCATCTGGTTGACGACTACAGACCCAGCCGGGGGTTACAAACAGTATTCCAGAGAACAACAAACATACATCAGTCTGCTGTATTTCTTCCTCTTCATTTCAGGTCGTGACGGCAACATGTTCGAAGGGAGAGGAAAGCGTTCCTTTGGTTTATCTCCCCACTGTAATGCTTTGGTAAATCAAATGGTGACATACCCCTCTTGTTGAGCTGCCCATGAAATTTTGGTGCTATTATTTCATCCAGTAATGATGCCGATATTGCCTTGATGTTTAAGGTATGTCAACAACACGCAACACTATTGTGATATATAAGAAAAATTTAACTATTTATTTTTACAGGGAGTATTCTCAATATATATCGATAAAAATAATTAACAACTCGTAACAATAAAAAAGCTTAACTAAGCCTAACTATTCTATACTAATACTGGGGTAGAGGGTGTGACCCCCTTTTTTACTGGCAGACTAAATATGCGTACTCATCCCATGCTGTCGCCGTCGAAAAGGGAATAAGTTCTGCTGAATTACATTATTGTCCCATTTCCCTATTAACCTTCCGCGAGTGACATAATCACCACCCTGGCGATAGGGAGAAGGACAGCACAGTGGAACATGTAAAGCGTAATACCACATTTCTCCCTATCGACTCTGAAATTCATGAGTATTTATAAATTTCAGAACTCTCTAAATTTCCGTGGGTGGTTCACTAGTCAGCTGTCTGCGATCAATGGGCCAATTCTCTTTTATTCCATTAGGAACTCAGCAAAGCAATTCTTTTTCCACCAAGCTTCAG
Source organism: Euprymna scolopes (assembly GCF_053919585.1). Lineage (NCBI taxonomy): Eukaryota > Metazoa > Mollusca > Cephalopoda > Sepiida > Sepiolidae > Euprymna > Euprymna scolopes. The sequence goes on from NC_136487.1 coordinate 41,725,900, forward strand.
TGGACGGCTGGTATACTGCTTCCTATACCAGAGAGCGTAATCATCCTTGCCCCTCATCGAAGGAGAGAAGTAAAAGGATAGGAGTAATTTAAACCACCTCCTACCATAACAGACCTCCTACCACAACAGGCCGTGTTATGCTTTTATTCACTTGATTTACGTCTCGTTGTTACCAGCATGTGTTCGGTTTTTAATCACAGAATTACCGCTGAAATTACCCCCCTTTACACCACCGGGTGTATTATGTTTCGATTTATTTTAATTAGGTCAGATTTACGTGACTTCATCTCGAAGGAGATGATCACGCCGACCTCCACGGCTTTAGCTACGTTGGGTTTCCCTACCAGTATTTCGGTATTTAGCGTCTATTATCCGATTCGGCGCAAATTATTGTTGGAATTACATCTTCAGTTCAATACGGATTAACTTAATTTAGTTCCCAGGTCATAAGTACTTGAGCAATGACTGCGTCGCAGAACGATCAGCAGAAACCACCGACTACGGGGCAATAAACAATTGTAACGTTTTAAATATTATTATCTTTATAAATACATCTTTAATTTTTAATTAATATTTATTGAAGGATAAATTAAAGAGAAGGGCGCTCAGATTCAGTTAGTTAGAATACCCAATTATGGTAATTTTTCCACAAAATATATTGATTCAGGAACCTTAACTTACATTTAGTCAGTGATGTAGTATGTTAATTTTTCTTAAAAAAAAAAAACATTTAAAAAATCACTGACGCATTTCGTTTTTTGTTTTTTTGCTGTTTTGTTTTTTTCACAGAGGCATCACCACTTATGAAGGCCCAGAGACCACCCGAGGATAAGGGTGAAAAGTGTACAGTAGTCAGTTGGACAATATAGTAATCGTTAGTAATGGAAATTCGGTAAATTTGTTAACTTAAGTGGAACGGCTCATCAAGAACTTGTTTACGTTGGACTTGAAGACAATCAGATTGTTGTCAGCTGGAAAGCATGAAAACAGAAGACAATTCCACAGGCGTGCATTTTTAAGAAAGAAGCTTTGTTCATGGAATCTACGTTTAGGTTCAGGCACAGATAAAGTGTGGGGGGAATTATTGATAGTGTTTACAGCTAGACTAGTGTTTCTTATTAAAATAAATTTTCGTTCCAAAAGATCATTAAAAAACTCATTTCGAATTAATTTACTTCCTTCCATGAAATTTAGAAATCATTTAAAGTTATTTCATTCAAAATTAACTTTCTCTTGAAATTCAGGCAACATTTTAAAGTTATTTCATTCAAAATTAACTTTCTCTTGAAATTCAGGCAACATTTTAAAGTTATTTCATTCAAAATTAACTTTCTCTTGAAATTCAGGCAACATTTTAAAGTAGTTGATTGTTTAATATTAACATTCTTCCCAAATGTTCGCAGCAAAAAATCATTTCGAATTAATCCACTCCCATCACTCCTGGACGTTTAAGTAGTTAATGATTAATTCTGACAATGTATCACCTTGAGAAAAATAAAGTTTCGACCATGTCGAATTTCCATTCAATTCAAATGGATCGTTGATCTTTCTCTTTATATATTTGTATACTAAATAAAATAATTATTTAGAGAATAGCCATTTAGCATTGACCTTTTAGTTAAGATTACAGTGCAGCGGCCTCCCTCTGCTACGCTTAACCTATTCTGTCCTCGTTCAATGAGGAAAATCCTTCTAGACTGAGGATTTTTTTCTGAGAATCAATTTAATTCTTGGGAAATACTATTCAATCAACATCTCAGGAACGTTTATAATTCGGTTTAATTTCAAAATAAGCTTTTCAATAAGGAATTTGCTCGAATTATATTACTTACAACTATCAAACATTCGGAAAATACCTCAAGTGCTAGTTCGAAAATATTTTTTAATCATAAAAATTAAGGAAACATTTTAATCAGTAAAAATTCACGTAATATCTTAAGTAGTATACTATATAACTCTTCTTCTAAACAAATATTAAAAATTCTGAAACTTTCTAAGTACTATATTCGCCAATAATGTTTTCTATAATTATAAAAGTTCGGAAAACACTTCAATTGCAAGACTAAAGCATTTTCTTTAAAAAAAAAATCATTAAAAATTCACTCAACATCTACAGAAGTATCCTCGAATTACTTGTCTTTGAAAAGAATATAAAAATTCCGGAGCTTTCCAATTATCATACTCGCCAATAATTTTTTTTCTTAAAAATTATTAAACATTCCGAAAACCAAGTTTAATAGTGTATTTTGCGCCCTTCGGCTGCAGGTCTTTTTCAGATTTCAATGAACCAATATGGGCGATCATGGAAGCTAATCAATACATGCACTAGAATAAAGAAATAGAAATAAAGAAAGGAGGAAGAAGCAAGGCTTTCACCATAACTTCCCACTACCACTTCATGAAGACTGCTGTTAGGAAGATATGTGGATGTCAATAATTGTAAGTTTATTAGGCTTTAGTAATCTTCTTCAGATAAAATATCTTCGATAATTTTAAATCTCTTTCCGAAGTGAATAAACACAAATTGGCATTTGCCTTCAAAAGCGTTCGAAGGAAAAAGAAAGCGAGGCAGAAAGAGAGAGACAGAGAGAGTGAGAGATAGCGGACCACGGTAAAGGTGGGGTAAACAGCATGGTTCTATCATACCCCCAATGCTACCTCATAAATACCATTATCCAAGGCAAGTGACAATGGCAGGATCCAAATAAACTCACTTTCAAAGAGACTCACTATCACCACTACTGTTTATCATATCCATGGTGCCACTAAACTAACTACTTAGGAAATACAATGGTGGATACAAGGTTACAAGCACAAAACAAAGAATGAAGCACCTCATGCAGATGGAGGACCTGAAACTGTTTGCAAAATACAAAAAGGAACCCTCTTGTGCCTTCGGTTCCATTATTTCAAAAAATGATTGGCATATTGTCATTATGTGGTAACGCACATGGCGAGTAAACATTTAACTTCTTCGGCTAATTACAGGTTCGGTGCGCTAAAATAAAAGCATTAAAACGTTCAGTTTTTTTGGAAAGGTGCACTTTTTTTATAAGAATGTCATATTATTTTAGTATTTCAGTTAATTCAACAAAATCGCATGATTTCTTTTTCTTAAGTTTCCCACTGCGGGCAACAAAATCAGTGCATGTGTATGGGAGGGGGAAAAAGAAAATATATTTCAAGCATAATTAAAAAAAAAGTGTTTTGACATCCATTTAAAATCAAACAACCACGAAATCAACAAAATTGTTCCTGAAAGAGGTTTCACACAAACATTGTTCTTAACGTATTACTAGTTTTTTTCGTTCGTAAAATCAAGGGAGTTTCGTTCATATATTTTTAAAAAATCTTTTTTTGTTGTTTTTTTTTTCGTTCAAACTATAAACACAGTTGTATAACATAATAAAGATGGAAAAATGATAAAGCGCTTATTTTTTAACCAGAAATGAGAAGATTAATTAACAAAATTAATAAATTTCATGGAACTGACACATTATTTCATGGAGCAGGCACATATTTTTTCATCACAGTCGAAGTGACGAAAGGTCTCTTTAACTTAGCCTGAAATGAATCATTTAAAATGCTCGGTTTTCCCTTAAAGAAGAATTTCTCTCTTTAAATGTATTTACTAGAGCAAAAAGATTTGAAGGGGGTTTCTTTTAAAACAATTTTTCCTTAATCGTTTCTTTTTCAATGAAAGAGACAATTTCTTTTCAATCGATGGAAATATTTTCATATATTTATTTTGAGAGACTTTTGTTTCAGTCTCATTTAATTTTGTAAGGGAAACACATTTAATTTTTTTTTAATTAAATCTACGGGATTCTTCTTCCAATATTTTTTAGATGATGAAGAATTTTTCTGTGTGGCGACTTCTTTACAAAGGTAAATTTTATTCATTATTTCGAAGAGGATTTGTTTGAATATCATTCTTCAATAGATGCTGAATTTTTCGTTTAATCAAAGGATTCTCATTTTAAATTATTTTTCTTTCAATGAAAGAGAAATTTTATTCAATCATTTGATATGAATATTTTCATATATTTTATTTTCTCATTTAAAATTTAATTGACGGCGATTTCCCTTATCATTTTCTTTTTCATTTTTAACAGGTTTGCAAATGGGTGAGTATTTTGTGCGCCTGTTTATAATCTGCTTTAGTGGTACGTTGTGAATTCAATATGACAAAGCTGGTGATTGTTTCGTGTATGACAGATGTTGTGTTTTGGCATAACTCATTGAGTATGTTGGTCAACGCACCAACAGAGGATCTCCAATTAGGTGTCAATTTATCAACTAGGCTCCCCCCTCTGTCCCATCGCCGTAATGTTGACTCCCTGTGTGTGTTTTGCGAGTAATTTAATGAAATGTGCTCTGATGAAATTGCACTTGTACCTCCTCGACGTATATATGTAACACCATGCGTCAGTCCCAGTGTGACCGCCTAAGTTTAACACAAACGTACTGGAAACGGCAACCAATGTGCGTTTGCCGGCAGGAAGTTATCTAGTCGCAATTGGGACCCTTCTGCTCAAATGGTGGACGTCTTCAGGCTCCGCCGGGGTTAACAAACTGTATTCCAGAAAACGATAGACATACATTTGCCTGTTTTGTTACTTTCTCTCCATTATTGTTCATCTCAGTTCCGAGGGAGGTAGAAGAGTTTCTTGATTTTTATTTTAACCAGCTCCCGTCTGAAATGCTCTGAGTAATCAAGTGATGACGTACCTCTTTTGTTGAGGTGTCCACGACTTTTCGGTGTTATTTTTTATTTTTGTTTTTGGCTGGGAATGATGTCGGCACTGTAGTGACCACTGACTGGTTCAAAACGGTCATTGAATCACATGTTCCCATGCTGAAATTTTATAACAAGCTCCACTCACCCCAATGGTTTACTTCAACTTGCGCAACTGCCATAGCTCAAAGGCAGCATGCATACCGCAGATTTAACCGACATGAGTCCAGTTCAAACAGACAGAAGTATATAGAAGCTAGAAGTAACATTAAGAAAGAAATAGCGCCTGCTAAGAGAGAATTTACTGAAACCACTAGAAAACGCATCGAAGCAAAAAAAATTAGGACCTCGTGACTTCTAGAAAATCTACAACAGTGCAGTAAATAATGGGCAATCAACAATTCCCCCACTAACCAACAATCACGAGGTCATTTGCTCAGCAACCGAGAAGGCTAACATGCTTACCAGTCGGTTTGCCTCAAACTCCACACTGGAACCTGTCAACCACCCCCTACCTGACTTCTCTATGCGGACAGACGCCACGCTAGACGATCTGAAAATCACCCCTTCTAAGGTACATGCTATCATAAAAACCTTGAAACTTCAAAAGCATGTGGACCCGATCTCATCCCAGCTGTACTATTAAAAAATTATACCCCCATTAGCCTCCTCCCACTTTTTGCCAAAATATTTGAGACCTTAATTTACCATGCTCTAGTCCATCACCTTACAGATGCTAAACTGCTGACTGACCAACAATATGGATTAAATCAAGCTCGTTCAACAGCAGACATCCTAACTGTAATCTCTGAACGTATATACCATTCACTGGACAAAGCGGGGGGGGGGGCAGAGCGGTAGCTCTAGATATATCTAAGGCTTTTGACATGGTATGGCATGAGGGTCTCTTCAGGGAAATTAGATCGTGCGGTATCACTAGTAGAATACTTATCATAATTAAATCCTTCTTAGATAAGAGAAAAATCCAGGTTGTCCTCGACTGTCGTACATATAAATATTATGATATACATGCAGGAGTGCTCCAGGGACCTTGGACCTCTATTGTTCCTAATATTCATAAATGACCTCCCCGACAAAATTGCCTCTGAGATGAGTATATATGCTGATGACGGCACCACACTCTATAACAAGATGGCAGGAAAACAAATGAACACATATCTAAAGAAATGGCAGAAACACCAGAGGATGACCTCCAATCTGTAGTGGAATAGGGACAAACATGGATGGTCACGCACAATGCTGCCAAGACTAAACTTGTTTCCTTCAGTAATTACAAGAAATCTTCTCTACCATCAATAGCAATGGCCAATGACTCTTTATCTGAAAGTACATCTTTCAAACTCCTTGGCTTAATGTTCACAGGAAACACGAGTTGGGACAATTACATTGAAAGCATTGCCAGGGCGGCTGCGAAGAAGGTAGGTTCTCTCTACCGTGCTAGAAAACTACTAACACTCGAACTATCCTGTACCTCTATAAGGCCACCATTCGCTCATGTATGGAGTATTGCTGTCATATTTGGGCTGGTGCATCTGCTACTAGTCTCTCGCTCCGAGGCAAGGTTCAAAGGAGAGTCGCCAATCTGATAGGCGCTAAACTGGCATCTTAGTTTCAACCTTTGTCCCATCGACGAAATGTTGCATCCCTCTGCCTGTTGTACAAGTATTTTAATGGTGAATGATCTGACAAACTGCAAGCACTTGTGCCCCCATGACGTGAACACCCTCGACAAACCCGACAGACAGCTAAATCTCACCCCCACACTGTAGAGATCCATAGATGTAAAATGTTTTTCTACTCCAGTAGTTTCTTCCCCAGAACCGCTAGGCTTTGGAATTCCATTCCAGGTCCCTCCTTCCCCAACTGTACTGACGTGCAGAAGTTCAAGTGTAACGTGAACCGACATCTTGCTGCCCAAATCCCTACATAGCACCCCAGTATTTGTTACCCCTGATAGAAGCCTTCTCCGCCAAAGTGGCAATGTGCCTTGTTTGGGGTGAAAATATTATAAAAACAATTATAAAAAGGCAGATCAACTACATGCAACACAAATTGGAATAATAAGAAAATATTAATGGATTACTTTTTACAAGAAATATCCGCAATATTTTACAAATAAACCAATTAACAATTCATAACAATAAAAAAGAAGGCTTAACTAAGCCTAGCTACTCTGGACTAGTGCTGGAGCAGAGGGGATACACTCCTTTTTTCGGAGAGACTAAATATGCGTACTCATCCCATGCTGTCACCAACAAAAAGAGAATGAGTTCTAGTGAATTGTATTCACCTGTACTCTTCTGCGAGTGATCAAATAACCTCCCAGCGATGGTGAGAGGGACAGCACAGTGGCATATGATAAATATTGTGCCACACATATCACATATCCCGACACACCCACTTAGCAACAAAATCACAGTCCCTCGCTGTTGAGGTACTTAAATGTCAGAAAGCTTTCTACTCAAATATATTCTTCCCTCGAACAGCTAGTTTTTGGAATTCCTTACCTGCAACCTGTTTCCCTGACTATTCATAGAGATTTACGTAAACCAACATCTTGTTAATCTTCTTTTTTTTTCACAAAGTGATCACCACTTATCAAGGCCCGGAAGCCTCTCAGGGACAAGGGTTATTGCATGTACAGTACGTTAGTGTGGGGATTTAATAAAAGTGTCTACTTAAGGGGGCGGTTTATCAGGAATTTGTTTACGTTGAACCTGAAGACATCAAGGTTGTAGTCAGTTGGGAAGCAGGCAGACGAAACAGAGTTCCACAGGCGTGCAGTTCTAAGAAAGAAGCTTTGTTCATGGAATCTACGCTTTGATTTAGTACACAGATAAAGAGTAGGGGAAAGTCTTTGACAGTGGATTCAGCTAGACGGGTGTTTTTCGTAAAAGATTGGCGAGGAGGGACTAGAGATTGGAGCTCAGACGAGCACCTGCCATGGAAATAATGATAAAATAAAGACTATCAAGTCTCTTCTGTGGGAGAGATGTTGCAGGGAAGAGAAAAGGACATCCACCACTAAGCCACGAAGTCTATTTTGTACTCTGTCAAGGCAGGATAGGCTGTTTTTAGCAGCTCCTGCCCAGATATGGCAGCAGTACTTGGACGTACTTCGCTTTTATATAGATAGAGAATTGCATCAGTAGTGAGACATCTTCTGAGGCGGTAGAAGGATCCCACCATCTTTCTAGCGACCTTGGCAACAGATTGATGTACGTGTACCATTTCATATCAGGAGTAAAAGTCAAGCCTAGAAGCTTGTCAAAACATGGGGCTTCTTATAGACGAGAGCCATCCATCCCAAATGGGGATCAGAGCGTTGATGATGTAAAGATAGCAGCTTGGTTTTAGATGCATTAAAGGTAACCAGCCACGTCTTCCCCCACTGAACCACGCGCTCGAGATCAGAGGAGAGAGAATCAGAGAGAACTTTGTCATTTACAGCCTTTCATGTGTTGCCGTAGATGGTCGTTTCAGCAGCATAGATGTCAACGAATGATTTAATGATGGACCCCTGAGGGACTCCAGCATTAATACTGCAGGCCTCTGATTTTTGTCCATCGACTACTACTCTTATGAGCCTGTCAGAAAGAAATGATTTAATGATAGAGAAAACATTCCCAATTATACCGTAGCTTGAAATCTTGTGAAGTAGGCCTTTATGACATACCTTGTCGAAACCCTTCGATATGTCAAGAGCAATTGTCCTAGAACGGAAGCCTTTGTTAAAAGATTAACTAATCCTATGAGATATAACCGTTAGCACATCTGCGGTAGCTCTTGCAGAACGGAAACCATATTGCATGTCACTAAGAAGGTCATTTCTGCTGAGGTGGTTGACTATTTCTCTATTTAATATGGATTCCAGTAAGTTACTCATGACACACAGGAGATTATTGGTCTGTACTGAGAGGGAGATTACTTATCACCTGAATTCTTAAATACAGGGCATACTGATGAGGTTTTCCAGGGTGTTGGAAAGCACTTCTCCTTAAGACAACGCTTAAATAGTTTCGTAAGTATGGGAGCAAGTTCTGGTTGGAGCTTTTTTAACACTATAATTGGGATGCCATCAGGGCCAGTTGCTTTACTGGAATCAAGGTTCTAGATTAGCATGGCGACCTCATGCACAGATATTTGTACATTACCTAGCGTGTTCTGTGTTATAGGAGGAAATATGGGGTGTTGATGGCCTTTGTCGCATAGGGTAGAATTAACTGCAAAGTTCTTGGCAAATAGTTTGGCCTTGTCTGATGCTGACGAGATGACCTCAGGTCCATTGATAATGGTTAGGATAGAACGCACACGTCTGTTCAGGATCTTATTTGTTATTTGCCAAAACTGGTGGGATCCAAGCCGCTGATCAGCTACTTTGGATTAAACGGACTGAGCATATAGCTCTCTTGCATGTTTTATTACTCTTTTACAGTGGTTTCTGGCGTTCCTGAAAGCAGCTTTAGTTTCAGTGCATCTATTACTTTGTTAGCTCTGGAAAAAGTGATTTCTGTACGCGATGGCAGTAGCAAATTCTGGGGAGAACCATGGCTGGCTGTTAGGTTTTTGTTGGAATTTTTTAGATGGTATGAATCGGTCTATGCCTGCAATTAGCCATTCGGTCATGTCTGATACTATAGAGGATACATCATTTTTAAACATGGAATGCAGAGGTAGATCAGATATGAATGCACAGAAGCTATCCCATTCAGCGATGGAGTATCGGTATACAGTACGGTGGAGGGGTACGTCTAGGGACATATTACATTTCATTTTTATCTTAACTGACACGGAGTGGTCGGAGTATCCTAGAGGACAAAGAACGGAATATGAACATAGCTCAGGGGAAGGGGAGAGAAAAAGGTCTAGAAGGATTGCATACTGACCTGTAGTATCGGACACACGGTTGGGCTCGCGAACAATCTGAGTGAGGTCATAAGCAATAGCAAAATCATGACAGAATCTCACCACAGACGTGAATGTTAGCCGATGGATGTGCAGATAGGATGTAGTCTATTTTCTCAGATATACTCTTAAAGATAGTAACTCCGTTATTATGGATCCGATAGAGGGCAAATATAAATGCAGTGGTGCAACTCGGAAGGACATATAAGGTAAATTAGGAACTTCTCTAGAGATATCCCTGCCATATGGGAGGTCATATTTAATGTAGGCACATATTCCATGCCCATGGTGGTCTTGGGGGTCAGATTTAGATTTTAAGTTAGAGTATCCGTTAACTATGAACTCATTTAGGGAAGTGGTTGCCCCTATTCCAGTTTAGCTTAGAAAGAATATGTCCGGTTTCGTCTCCTGTAATTGGGTTTCAACTTCTGGAAGGTTGGAACGTAGACCCGTGATGTCGGAGACGGAGACATGGTAGTAGGGGTCTTTTTTGGAAGATGAGGTTCTAGGTTTATTGGAGTTTTTTTTCTGGGCACGTTCACAATTAGTAGCCATTTACGTCCAATGGCGATATGCCTTGTTTGGTGTGTAGTAAGTAAAAAAATTATTTCTGATACTTGACTTTTACATTTTAAATTGTAATACAAGCAATATTAACCGCACAAGTAGAAAAGTCAGGCATACAAAATTAACAGAAGCTTTTTTTATATGACAGAAGCGCATTTGAAATTCATTTTTCTGTTTAGAGCACAACTGAACCATGATACTTGACTTTTGCATTTTAAACTTTAATATCAGCCGTCATATATAAAAACACTTTAATAAAATTATCAATAAAATCTCTACAGTTCAATACAGACGCCAAAATAGTTTCAACAACTGCGGAAGCACGTGAAGCCTTCTCTTGGTGAACCGCGATTTATCCCCAACTAGAACAACCAATCAATCGATTTGATTTAAAAATGAGCGATTTCAGCGATGTCGAGGACAATAAAAATATAAGAAGATGAAACATTAGTGGACCATCATTTAATCCCGCGCAACATCGGATCTCCCTGCTAGTATTATATAAATGTCTAAATATTTTAATAAGATGTATGTGAACACATGATCATTCAACTCTGCAAAAAGAATATTATATATTCGTTAGCTTTCTTCTTAAAACATCATCGTATAATTATATTCCTTAAGTAATGTGATCATACAGTCATTAAGAATGCGGAGAAGTAGAAAATTAATTAAAATAAGCAAACCTCCCGCTTGTCTTCATTTTTCCAGATTGTTTATTGCTGTGATGTACGCAAAACGTCAAGAATATATTTTATAAAAAAATGTGTGGCGTAATTATTGAATTTATAAATTAACTTTCGAGAAAATATCTTGAGTATTTTGACAATTAAAAATATCATAAATTAGATCTAATTTTTTCGCTTGAAATATAAGGAACCCAGTGCGATATTTTAAATATTTAAAGTAAACTGTTTCAAACTTAATTCTATTGAATGCGAGGAAACTCGACGTTGCCAAAGCTTGAATGATGATCAACGAATGTTTCACACCCCCAGATTTTATTATTATCGAATTTGGTGAAATCGACCATTTTTTAATCAAATTGATTGATTGCATGCTCCAGTTGGGAATCGATCAGATCGCATATGGAGGCAGGTCTATATGCCTCCCCACAGTGAGTTAGTCTACAATACACACGTTGCATTGTACATTTTATAAAATTATTTCTTATATAAAATATCTCGAATTTAAGTTTAAAATGCAAAAGTCAAGCATCATGGTTCAATTGTGTCCTAAATAAAAATATGTATTTCGAACGAGCCCCTGTCACATCCAAAAACCTACTGTTGTTTTATTTTATACCTGGCCTTAACAATTTTGGCTTGGAATCAAATTTAAAATGAAAAGATAAAATATCATGCTTTTAAAAGAAACATTCATTTGATCACGTCTATGTTATACCGAAGAACTTACTGTTGATTTTTTATATTAGGCTTTTAAGTTTGTATGGTAATAAAACCTTCTTTAATGCACCTGTGATGTTAAGTTGTGTAAGGATTTAACTTTGGTCGAAATCGCCTGTTTCTTCTTTCATTAATTATTTCGACATCGATACTTACGGAAGACATTCCGATACAAAACCTACCTAAAAACACTGTCATTCTCATAAAGTACATTCGTGTGAAATTTCATAAAAATCGGCCAAGCCGTTTTCGAGTCCATAGCGAACGAACTCACCCACGTACACACACACACACACACACACCCGCACACGAAGTTCCTTTTATATAATAGTAGAGATAGAGATATATGCTGACTTGAATTACAGTTTTAAATGCAAAAACTAAGTACGGTTTTTGAATAGTGCTCTAAACGGAAACATTCATTTCGAACGCACCTCTGTCGTAAACAAAACCCCTACTGTTTATTTGATATGCCTGTCATGCTTACTTGTGTGTTGACAATGGCTTGAATTAAAGTTGAAAATTCAAATGTAAAGTATCATAGTTCCATTGTGCTCTAAAATGGTTCAACATTAATGTTAAACGCTCCCCTATAATATTAAAGAAACTGCTGTTGATTTTATATGCAAGACCTTTCAGCTTGTGCGGTAATAAATATTCGCTTTTTCCGATTTTCAACCCAAACAAGGCACAGTGACACTTTGAAGTAGGAGGCTACTATGGAGGACATATACTGCAGGGGTATTATAAAGGGAGATGAGTAGCAAGATGTCTGTTCACATTACATTTGAACTTCTGCATGTCAGTACAGTTTGGAAAGCAGAATCACGGAAGGGAGTTCCAATGTATAGCAATTCTGGGGAAGTAACTATTGGAGTAGAAGGCTTTCTTACACCTAGGGATTTCAACTGTGAAGGGGTGGGATGTAGCTGCTTGTCGGGTTTGTCGGGGGTAGTCACGTCGGGAGCGTACACGTGCTTATAGTTCGTCATAGCATTCACCATTAAAATACTTGTAGAACAAACAAAGGGATGCAACATTTAGTCGATGGGACAGAGGCTGAAGCATGGATGACAGTTCGGTACCTATCAGGTTAGCTACTTTCTTTTGAATCCTGTCTAGGAATGAGAGATTAGTAGCAGATGAACTAGGCCAAATGTGACAACGGTACTCCATACAAGGGCGGCTGGTGGGATTGTTGAGGTACAGGATACTTTCAGGCTCAAGTAGTTTTCTATCACAGTAGAGAGAGCTCACCTTCTCCGCAGCAGCCTTGTCAATGTTCTCAATGTATCTATTCTAGTTCATGTTCCATGTAAACGTTAGGCCGAGGAGTTTAAAGGAAGTACTTTCGGGTAATGTGTCCTTCGCCATTGTGGTGTTAAGTTGTATAAGTTTTTATAATTATTCCAGATCGCTTGTTTCTTCTTCTATTCTTGTACTTTTTGATTGTCGGTTATCGATACTCATCAAAGACATTCCAATACAAAACATATCTACGGACACTGCCAAGCACATAAAGTACATTTCTGTGAAATTTAAAAACCCGGCGCAGCCATTTAGGTATTCATAGGGAACGAACACTCACAAACAAACAAATTACATTTTGCATAGTTGATAGATAGATAGATAGATATATTATGTCTTTTTTACCCAAAAGTAAACTTGACTAAAATGAATCTATTCGGATATACTAATAGTTTATATGGTGTGCGTTCCCACCTATTACGAACTAGTATTAGTTTCAATACATTTTGCTGATTTCATTTTATCTCGTTCATTTTTTTTCTTTCTCTGCCGATACGTGGACATATGAATGTTATCCTCTTATAACTCTCTTGCCTTCTCTATTTTCTTTTACGAGCTCACTATCAGTGAGATTATTTTCGCATATTCACTGAGTTTACCCCCAAGATGGCTTACTCTCAAGTTAGCTATCTCTGCTTACTCTCGCTCATGCCTCCAATGGCACTGTCTTTCTTTCTTTCTTTCTCTCTTTCTCTCTCACTATCACTACTTACTATTGTATTCTCATTACAGACTGCTTTTTCTCACACCTTTGCTCTTTATTTCTTCTTACTTTTACAGATATTCTCCGTTTATTATTGGTTTTGTTTACTCTCTTATATACGTGTTTACTTTCAATCACACACTAAATGTCCCCCGGTTTCACTCGAGCACTCGTTTTCTTTCTACTTACTTTCGCTCCAAAAACCTGCGGGAGTCTATCAGTGTATCTATGTGTCTGTGTACAAAACAGTATTAAAACAAGCATTCATTCAGTATACTTTTCAAAACCGGAGCTTTTCAATACTTATACAAGTTAGAAAAGCATTCCATCCAAGACATGAAAATTGTTAAACAAAATGTTTTTACTATAGGCAAATAAAGGTACAAGATTCAATTTGAAATTTATTTATCTTCAAACTGCACTTTTATAAATTTTACAAAGTACGGTATAAAAATTTAATTTAAATTGAATCAAAACATTACCTTGGATTTATTTTATGTAATGTACATTCTGTTGCACTTTTAAAAAAAAATCATTGAAAATTTTATCTCTATATCATTAATTGCTAGATGAAAGATAATGTTTTTAAATTGCAACAAAATGTACATTACATAAAATAAATCCAAGGTAATTTTTTGATAAAATTTAAATTAAATTTTTATACCTTACTTTGTAAATTTTATAAAAGTACACTTTGAAGATAATTAAATTTCAAATTGAATCTTGTACATTTATTTGCCTATAGTAAAAACATTTTGTTTAACAATTTTCATGTCTGGGATGAAATACTTTTCTAACTTGTATCTTATCTTTTTAAGATTATATTTGAAAACTCTCCTTCTCTCTATTTCAGTTTGTATTTCTCCTCACACCACAACTCATTTTTGCAACCCCCTCTTTGTATTATTACAGGTATGAATATTCTCTCTATTTCAGTTTGTATTTCTCCTCACACCACAACTGATTTTTTGCAACTCTATCTTTGTACTACAGGTCTGAATAATAAGAAAATCTGAATTCTTTTTTTAAAAACTTTTTTAGATTAAATGTTTCAAAAAATTCTTTCTGAATAGAAAATCTTCCAAATTTAATAAGGAACATATTTCATATAGGTTTCATTAACAAATATTCAGTATATAACGAAAAAAATAGAGATGAAAATTTCAAAAGGACTGTATAACTGGTTACGGTCAATAGTAGTTCTCGCCAGCGAAAGCCTTTTTTATTGTTATTCTATTATTATTATTATTTAAAACATTTTGTGTCCAGCTCTTTCCCGCAAAGACTAATAGGCTCTGTTGAATATCATAGATTCCGCATATTTATAATTTCTGTTTCAAATGAGTTAAAAGATACCAGAAGGATTTTCACATATTTTTCTTAGATGTTTATGCTTATTTTCAAAATATTTTTACAACAATTATAAAAATACGTCTTGCGCTTGTCCTAAAAATTACGAGCCGAACTTACTTTTCAAATAACGTACTTATATCATATTCACATAAAATTATAGCGTTGTCTGAGGGCATATATGGTGTTCTTAAATAATACAATTAATGAAAAAATCTGTGTATAGTATATTAATATATCAGTTTTGATAGAACAATAAAGTGTAAAGAAGAAGACACAAATATTTTCTTTTAAGTTCTGCTTCTTGTCGGTAAAGAATTTAGCGCTCAGTTCATGCTAAAGGCGTAATTATATCTTCGTAATCAATGACTAGTTTATATTGTCCACCTAGATGTTATTAGCTAAGAAACTACAACTAGAGTTCGTTTGTCCGTGAGCAATCTATACACAGTGTAATAACAGAGAAGGATTCATGTAGAAAGTTTCGCCAATGTCAGATTCATAGCTTAGAAAGTTTATGGACAAACGGTGCTCGACTACTAGTACATTTTCGATTATCTAAACTTCGATATAAGCAACCAATTGTAATTGGGTATTTTGATAGAATTGACCAATCAATAGTAAGTATATTAACCAAATGAATGGCGAGTACTTCATAGATTATTTATCTAAGGCGATATTTTTGTTTGTTTGTTTTTTTCTGCTAAAGACTTTTAACCATAAATATCTTATTCTTGGAAAATTTTTGCCAAACAATCGAAGAAGGTGAATTAAATAAAGAAAAGAAGTATATGAATTCTTCATTCATTTTACAGATATGGAAATGCGTCAATTTATTATTTGGATTTTTCGTCATCGGCTGACGAAAGGTAAATTGACTAACCATGTCTTCCAAATTTATTTCGTAGTATGTTGGCCGGACTATATTATTAAATGTGAGGTGTTTCAGAACGTTACGAAAATGGTAGTGTTCGTCTCGTTTACGTGCTTTGTTATTCAAATTTGAAAAATGTTTGTAATGTCGACTAATATCGACATACATCGTATTCCAAATAAGAATATAAGACTTAATTATTACTTTTCGTTGATTAGCTGCTAATAAATAAATTAAACTTGGCACAAGAGTTACTGTGTTATTTATTCAAGCATCGGATGTGGGAGAGACTTTCCGTACGCGCATTCGATAGTGTTGTTATATTTCATATATATTGATAGTAGGGAGTGAAATTTGAAGTGTAATTGTCATCGTGTTTACTCAACATTTAAATTGTTTAAGATGCAGTGCATTTTGTATGGTTTGAATACCCGAAAGTAATTAGCACATGGACGTTTTTTTTAAATCGTTTGTGTTTCGTAGTATTCGATAGAGGATGCAGATATCCGCTTATTCTGAATGTTTAACAACTATTATTAAGTCGTCGTGACTATCCTTAAAGTTGTTGCAATTACACCGTTCCTGTGTCAGGAATCACGTAATTTAATTAGAAAAAATGTATCTATACATATTATGTACACTCTATTTTCGTTATGTAGCAAAGCCAAGAGTAAATAATTAAGTATAGCATCAGTAAGAATCCAAAAGTATAAAACAAAAAATATCTGTAGTTTTTCCTTATATGTATGGGCTTGTGTAATTGAGTTCATGAGATTATTTAAACTGTTGCTATTAATTTAACTTGTTAAGAGTTTGCTGACATATCAATTGCGAAGAAGTTTGTTTTCTCGAGAAAAGTATGTGTAGTAGAGTTATGATTGGAAAGGTTCTTTTTTCAAGTTGTCTGTCACTGGCGACGGCATTAAGGTTCTAACTTATATATCTAATGCGAACAGGTGCTCGGCTCCTAAATGGTGATAAATCTGTATGCTTGTGAAGCCAATTGTTTCCGTATTATTATCCTCTTCATTTTCCACTGACATTTGTGTGTGTTATTCGTGAAAAAACAATAAAAAATAATAATAATCTCTTGTACACGAAAGATATATATATATATGTATATATATATATATATATATATATATATATATATATATATATATACATATATACATAACAATTATTGCAAAACCTCAAAAGCAAGAATATCAAATATTTTTTTCCTCTTATAACATTATCGTATAATAATAATCTATGATTAATCTGATCATACTCTCATTAAATTATGCACATTAGGGAACCGATTAAAAGATTTTGCAATGTTTTATATTTTCATTAAATTGAATTTGCTGATTTAAGCCCAATGTAATTGCTATATTTTACAAAATCGTGTTAATTAATGCGTTAATTAGCTTTAAAGTAAACATTTCGGAGAATATTTTGTTTTCATTTTTGCTTGGAATGAAAGCAGTCAGGGGGGTGATAATTGTGAAAATATTCATGATTGTTTAAAACAATTGTAGTAAACATTTGAATAAGTAACATTATTTATTTAATTTTTTTTGAAGAATTTTATCGAAGCTATTATATTTTAATTAAACGAAGATTTTACTAAAACCAAACATTTTCGAATTTCCTTTACAGTTATGATAAAAATAATTTTAACAGATTAATTTCGTCGTGCACCAATTCACTTTTCCTGTAATGTGGATTCCATCATTCTAATAATTCTGTACTAAATGCGTATAATCTGTAGTCGCACTTGCTGTCTATTTGTTAACCCTCATACTCGTGTTTTTTATTGTTGTGTTTACTCTTAATCTCAAACAGTTAAACGATAGATCTTTGTTTGCTCTGACACCGGCACACTTCTGCACTCTGTATTTATTCAAATATTATCATTCATTGATTTTTTTTAAATTCATGTTTTCTCTTATATTCGCACATGTTGGTTCTAGTATCACTTAAAGGCTAACACATTTGTTTATGCTAATTTTTACATACAACCCCTGTACCTCTACGTTTATGTGCACGATGGAGTTTTGTATTTATTCTCCTTTTTTACAACTTTTTAAAACTTATCGGGGCTAAATAGCCACTCAGCCATGAGGATTGGTCAGATAAACTATAAGGCACCGAAAGTATTTGTAACGATTGATGTATGACAAATTAATTATTTAAAAAAAAAACGGCTGTGCAAGAATTTGTTTATATTATGCTTGCTATACTTAGTCTGGTTTATGTAGTACTACGTGCATCACTTCATGGAAGTTCTACTTTGTTCTAAGTACACAGATAAGGAAAGAGTATATATTGAAAATGGATGAAGCTAGACGAGTTTTTGCTGTGGAGGTTTTAGAGGGTGGAATCATATTTGAAAAATGTTTGTAATGTCAACTAATATCGACATATATGGTATTCCAAATAAGAATATAAGAATGAATCATTACTTTTAATCGATTAATGAATAAATTATACTTAGCACAAGAGTTACTGAAGCTCAGTTGAGTACCTTGCATGAAAGCATCTATAGAGTACGAGAAGATTAACAATACTCTTTGTGTGAAAAACATCTTATAGGTGTTATATTTCTATATTTCTATATATAGACGAAATACATTTATAGATGCGCTTTCACAAAATGTATACACTCTGGCGACCATGGTTTTTGTAATCAACAACTTGTTAAATCAACAAACTTATATTTATTTTACAAAATGATAATCTAACAGGCGAGAGAGTTCGAGTCCGTAGGGGTGTTGATTCGTGGAGGCCGATCGGACGACATCGAAAGTGTGTCGCTCGCTTTATCACTCTCTTTTTCTTTTTGTCCTTGTTTTGTAACTTGTTTTTTATATTTACATCGCCCCACATTCCTTGATCGAAATTAAATTGTTCTCTTATTTGGACCCTAGATTTGAAATTCTTTTCCAATTACAATTCAGAGTTAAATATTTTTCTCATTTGTAATAGTCTCGATTCTTTAATCCGAATGTAGGGTTGACATCATCACAGACAATCTGATATACCTCTGATTTTGCTCGGCTCCATATTTTCTGGCGTTGGTCGTTCCCTATGCAATAGTTGGAGAAGAGGACATCGCCCATTAGATTTCCGAATAGAGTTTGTACTAGGTCAAGGCAGAAAACTGTGCTATTAATTGTAACTATATAATTAGAGCAACAAGACTTGTTATAGTATAATATAGGAAAATTATTGTGCTAAGTGCGAGATACATGTTGAAGTGATAAAATAAATCGAATATTAAAATTCAGCTTGGCGCACGGATTTTATCTAAGTTTTAAATACAAGTGTGAAATGAAGGTCGCTCTAAGAAACCAAAAAATCAATGTTTTTTTTTTTCTGAATGGGCGAATCATTAATTTTAATTAAAACAAATCATTAGTGTTGAGAGGAGAGAGGTTTGATTTTTTGTATCAAACCAATCACAGTTAGGAAAAGTAGAGCGAGTGTCCCTCAAAGCTGAACTCTCTCAACCATCTATATTTTTTAATAAAACGCCTATTATTGTTAACTGCTTAACGGGCCACTATAGTTATTAATTATTTGAAGGAACGCTTTAAGCCTGCACACTGGATATCATCCTTGAATATCGTATACAGTAAATTAAGGTCTGTTCAATGTTCAAGAGAAACCAGGCTTATGGTACAAGTAAGCAACATCGGTTTAACATCCATGATGTCGATAATAAATGAGAGCTTTAATAATTCCATTTGAAAAGTAAATGAGGGAACGCGGTTCGGTTTATATTGAAATTAAACGTTATGAAACATAAAAATAAAAAACAGGTATCAAAAAACAAATAATTGTTTCCGGATTTTTAAAGATAAAAATTCATTTTTTTTATTTTGAATATGAACAATGTAAAAACACAACGTTTCGGCCAACTTCCTCTGGCCTTCGTCAGGTGGTAACCGCGACGGATAGGAACTTCGAATCTCCTAACTGCATTTTCAGCCATCACTGTCATCCGTAGTTGCTGTCGTCTCACCACATTTTTGACCAATTACCTCTGGCACGCTTTGGGTGGGTTTGAAACCGCTATCTTCAGACAATGTTCATCTGGAACCGTAGAGATTCAACGTCTCTATCAACTGCGCCACGGGCCCCGAAGGGCGATCAAGGTTGGATTCTTTGATCTTATAAATCCACGTTTTTTATTTATTATCTGATCTTTCATAGTCGGGTCCGTAACGATTGGTATATATATATATATATATATATATATATATATATATTATTCCTTAATTGGAATTTTTTTATTTTTGAGATGAGCATTATATGTTAATTTTATTTTATTTTGGACTATTAGTCTCATCTTTATTAGTTGTTTTTTTTTTTTTTAAATCTTTTTATTGGTTCACAAAAGTAGTCAAAAAGGGGGCACTCCTGTTACCAAAAATAATAATTGTCCCAGTATAGAGGACTTCCCCTCCATTGACTGGTAAAAACTACCCTAAGCGCAGCATCTGCAGAACAGATACTACACTCTGATCCAGGCCCGAAGGCCAAGAACAACAGAAAAAAGTCAACCCTCTTTTCTATTTATGTACAAAGAAAATACAATTTTCTTATATATGGCTTGTGGAATTGCATTCACTAGCAAAAGATCTAGCTAATTTTCATACTCTTTTAAACATTCATTTTAATTAATTACCTATTAGTTTTTTTTTCTGTTTTCTTATGGGATGATCATCTTTAGTAAACTATTACGTGTAATTATATTCATGCGGATATTCTACATGATTTATCCTAGTATAATACTGGCGTAAATGTATGAAGGAAACAATAAATTGTTTCCATATATATTCATGTATACGTATATATTTTTGTTTTACCTATCTATCTATCTATCTATCTATCTATCTATCTATCTATCTATAAAAGTGAACGTGGCTGTGTGTATGGCTGTCTGTGTACATTTCCATATGCAATAACTGTCAATTTTTAGTCTACAGACTCGAAATTTGATATACAGTATACTGAAATTTGGGAAAATCTATGTAATCGGTTTTCGGCCAGAAATTCGGCTGTTAAGGGGTGGAAGTTCAACGATTTGACCTTTGAGAACTCTACCAAATTCGTTCGACAATTTTTAGTCTAAACACTTGAAATTTTAGATATAGGTTCCGTGGACATGAGGCTAACTTTATAATTCGATTTCAGCCCAAAGCAATAAATGTTAAGGGGTCATAATAGGGGTAAAATAAAAATAAATGACATTTTTTTGTTTTTATTTTTGTTTTTTTTGTTGTTTTTTTTGCTCGGCATACACTTCCAACACCCGGGCAACGCTGGGCTAAATGCTAGTATATATATATATATATATATATATAAGTGAACGTGTCTTTGTGTGTGTCTTAGTTCGTCTGTATGTGTGTACATTTTCCTACACAATAACTCTGTCGATTTAAAATCTACAGACTCGAAATTATATATATATATATATATGTGTGTGTGTGTGTGTGTGTGTGTGTGTGTGTGTGTGTGTGTGTGTGTGTGTGTGTGTGTGTGTGTGTGTGTGGTCTGAGATTTAGGAAATTATTTGTAATCTATTTTCGGCCAGAAACCTGGCTGTTAAGGGGTCAAAGTTCATCGATTTGACCTTTGAGAATTCTACCAAACTCTTCAGACAATTTTGGGTTTAAACACTTGAAATTTTAGATATAGGTTCCGTGGACATGGCTCTAACTTAATAACTTTATTTGAGCCCAAAACAATAAATGTTAAGGGGTCATAATTGGGGTTAAAGTTTTCAAAAATTTGACCTCTGCGGTCTCTGCCAAATTATTCAGACAATTTCTGGTCTAAACATTTGAAATTTTACATAAAGGCTATTCAGAGATAGTGCAAGCTTTTTCATCGGTTTGGGTTGAAAATTTTAGTTACCAATATATAAACGTATTTATGTATGTTTGCATGTCTGCCTAACACTTTAGACAGAGGCAATGGATTTGCTCAAGATCAGTATCGTTTTGGAGGTCGACCCTTCAGACGACAAATATCAAAAAATTAGCTAAAAACATTAATATCTTCACCTTTAACTGGGCACTTTTCTACAGGAGGGCGGTTTTTTCGCCGATATTTTTAAAAGTTATCCTCTCCTTTCGATTGTCTAGCCTAAATTTAAAAAATGTCTGTTACGTTTT
The DNA here is from genome assembly GCF_053919585.1 of Euprymna scolopes. Taxonomy (NCBI): domain Eukaryota; kingdom Metazoa; phylum Mollusca; class Cephalopoda; order Sepiida; family Sepiolidae; genus Euprymna; species Euprymna scolopes. The sequence continues at coordinate 41,747,942 of NC_136487.1, forward strand.
GACGGTGGTCGTAACAGCATAGACGTCAGTTTCCCCCCCCCGTTCTTTTCCTTCTTTGCGGTATGGGTTCGAGCCTGCCTTCCTATTACCACTTTTCTTTTGCTCAACATACACGTCCAAACCTCCGGACAACGCCGGGCTGAAATGCTAGTATACACACACACACACACACACACATATATATATATATATATATATATATATATATATATATATATATATATATATATATATATATATATCCTTGTACACATTTTTTGTGGATTATTCCATGGATTTCTGCCTTTGGATTATTATGGACCATCTTCTTCCAATTACGGGATTTACTTGGATTTTACTTGTGCAAATGGAAATTCAATTAACTTTCTTTAAGTTATACATTTGGATTTTACCGTCACTGGATTATTTATCTTCCACCAGACTATCCATTCATGTGTAATCACCTTTTTCTTCACCATATTCCCTCTGCTTAACTTTTTTTGTTTTCAAGTAAGATCTTTGACTTACTTGTTGTTTGAGCAAATACTTTTGCATGCAAAATCTCATCCCGCATTTTGCTAATTCCTACCCTCTGATGAGAAGGAAAGTATTTCTTCGAAATTCCGCGGATTAAGGACTATCCACTTATCTAGTGTTTCCTTTTCAGATTAAATATGCTTTTAACTCATTTCAAAGTGTTTTTAAACATGTTTTATTAACTGTTTGCTCGTATTATAAGCTTATTTCCTATTTGGTTTTATTAAGCTTTTACATCTGGCTGAGATAACTTTATAAATATGAATTCTTTAATATTCATAATATACTTTAATTTTACCATCTTGGATCATTTTGATAAATTTAATTGTAATTTTTATTTTATATATATATATATATATATATATATATATATATATACGTTTTATTTTTTATTACCGTATCTTTCTGTTAAGTTACATTATTGTTTCAGCTACGCGGTCGTTTTTTGGCCGTCTGTAGCATCCTCAGACTTTTACAGAAAAAAGTCTGAGGATGCTACAGACGGCCAAAAAAAACGGCTAAGTAGCTGAAACAATAATGTAACTTAACAGAAAGATACGGTAATAAAAAATAAAACGCATATCTGCTCTACAACGGTATTGGGCACTTTCCTCAGTTTTTATTAATTACCATTTCCACTATATATATAAAACGAACATCAATTTACAGCAGCTGGAAAGGAAATTTTCATAGAAATATATGTTTAGTTGTGCTATGACAATGTAATAAATTTCTGAGTTCATGAATAAAACTCTATTTTGTATAATGTCAATAGTATTCGAAGGAGATACAAGAGAAGTCAGTTTCATGGAAATGATGTCATCAAACTATATCAAACTATTCAAACAAAAAATAGCTAAGTGCAACAAGCCACGTAAAATGATAGTTACACGGTGCGTACATTTAAATCGTGTCTGACTGTTTTCTCCAAGGCGATATTAAGACTGCATGATACAGACAAATTCGCTATGTCTGTGAGACTTTTCACGAAGCAGAAGCGCTGAAATAGAATGCTGTTCTTCTATCTAATGAAATGAAAACATTTGTGATACATCTTTCGCTGATTGTCATTGACATAACGACTTAGCGCTAGAGGAAAAAACGTATCGAATGGAATTTTTTAATACTGCTTGAGGATTAAGGTAATTACAAGTCCCAGTTTCCTTAACAAACACATTCGATTACTGAATTGGGCAGTGAATATTTTATCGCATAATCGTAAGGAATTATACGCTTTTTCGTGACACTAATTGCTTAAACAAATCTCTAAATATAAATTGCGAAATAATATTTAGAACAATAACAGTTGTAAGGGGAAAGAGTTAATTTGTAGGAAAACATTATCCGATTAATCCAATTGAGGTTATTCATTTTATGGAATGACTAGTGAGAGGTACCCGGCGTTGCCCGGGTGTTTGGAAACTCCGGGGGGGGGGGGGGGGGTAAAAAAAGTAAGTATGAGGATCGAACCCGAACCGTTGAGGCAAAGTTGTAAATTAAAGTGTGAAAAAAAAAACCGTGCGACGTTAACCATTGCCCCACCGTGAGATGCTAACGGAAACACGTTTGAATTTATTTAATTACTTGGATTTGGCAGGTGCCCGTTTTAATGAGTTAATGAGGTCAAATAATAAAAAATAATGCGTCCACCGAAAATAATACCGCATTTTAACAAGACCAGTGTAGACAATTAGTTCAGTATTTACCCAAAGACAGACGAGATGTGGAAATTAGGAGGCGCAAATAATAAAGCGGACATGCAATTTAAAGAACACGTAAAAAATAAAACACAAGTTAGGGAAATATACACATATATCGACACATAGTTACGAAAATATTCGAAGAAAGAAAAATCCCGTCTCCGTGTATTCTATGTGGTAATTTTATTGGGTGTAGGATTGAACATATTTATTCAAGAAAATTGTTTAATTTGTAATAAAAATAGGGCATGAAGGTACTCATAGCAGAAATAAAATTAAATACCAAACCAGTGCGTGTTTGGCGGAGAGTAAAGAAGGATTGCGAAAACATGAGACCATAAAAACTCATGATAAAGAAATAAAAATGCAACAAGATTCGGGTTCGGACCTTCGAATAGTAAATTTGAACACCTGGAAGAAATTGAATAAACCCACAATGCTGAGAGCACACAAAAAAAGCAAAGGCCGTTAAGGGTACGAAAATTACCTTCAAAGGTGAATTTTTAGCGAACGCCACATTATTGGGAAAAACAGACAAAATTAAAAGCTTATGTGTTAAGGAATACTACTAACCTACTATGCTCGGACTTGATTCATGAATTTAAATTATGGAACCAGCCAATCAATAATTTTTACAAAACGAAATAAAATAGTCTATGTCTAGAAAAAAATTAAGAGGAAACCTTTCTTGTTCTAGGTCACGAAAAGCCAAACAGAAGGCCCAAACAAACCGATACTGTTGTAGACCGAACCTAAGTTGCTCTCCCCTGACGAGAATAGCGTCTGCCCACAAACCAAGAAACTCAAATCAGACCGAGTATTCTACCGCTAGTCCTACAGTGATGATTAGGGTTATGACAACAGCATATTATTTTCATTGTTGTACTCTCGGCCCTGCATCCGTTGATATCTTATATGCTTTTATATAGAGTGATGTGGTTCTAGCTTAATGAACTGTGTCTAACTGTGCCGGATATCTGCTCGAGAGTCAAAACAATGATAAGAATATTCTGTTGTCATAGCTCTAGTGATGACACCCTCCCCAACTTACCCAGTTATATATGTATATGCGACTGCAGGCGATTTTTAACCGGAAACGAAACTGCAGCTATACCGAAACAGGTAGCAGTTTCAACTCTATTATTCTAAGTATTGCAACATTATTTATCGAGTCAATGTTACTCGAAGATAATAGCACTCAAACTGTTTTTCCACAATATGGAGTTACTGTCGGATCGTTTTACCCGGCGTTCCTTTTTTTCGAAATAGAGAGTTTATCAGGTTAACAACACAAGTGGAAACCCCTGAGGCAATATCACCCCTTCTCTGATGGATTATTATAAGGTTGGTGCTAGGTGAGGTTTATTGATCCTTAATTACTTGTGGCAGAGTCTACCTCTGTAAATAATCAAATGTTTTATTAAATTTTCGCGATTACTCGATATGCCGATGGCAATAAAACGGTTTTCTTGCAGGTCAAAAGAACACATTTTGCCCTGAACAATTATACCCTAAGTAGGGGCCATTGAAACCGTCTACACAACATTTGACATTGAGCCTCCCCAAATAATACCAGAACCACGGCGTTCGGGCAAGATAGGAAAAGGCTGTTCATGGAAGGATGGAATACTGTTGCCATATCTGGGAAGTTGCTGCTAAAAACAGCATATCCTGACTTGACAGAGTACAAAATAAACTTCGTGGCTTTGTGGGGGATGCCCTTTTCTCTACCCTGCAACCTCTCTCCCACAGAAGAGACGTTGCGAGCCTATCCTTGTTTTATCCTTATTTCCATGGCAGGTGCTCGTCTGAACTCCAATCGCTGGTCCCCCCTCGCCAATCTTTCACGAAAAACACCCGTCTAGCTGAATCCACTGTGAAAAATTTCCCCCACTCTATATCTGTGCCTAAATCAAAACGCGGATTCCATGAACAAAGCTTCTTTCTTAGAACTGCACCCCTGTGGAACTCTGTTCTATCTGCCTGCTTCCCACCGGACTACAACTTGGATGTCTTCAAGTTCAATGTTAACAAATTCCTAACGAACCGTCCCCTTAAGTAAACACTTCATCAAATCTCCACACTAACGTAATGTACTTGCAATAACCCTTATCCCTGAGTGGCTTCCGTGCCTTGATAAGTGGTGACCACTGTGTAAAAGAAAATGGTCCACCCAAAATGGAAAAATACTGATACAATGTCCGGTGGTATGAGCTTGGGAGGGAGGTGTTGTGGCGGAACTAAGCTATGTCCCAATCTCGATAAATACCAGAAGATTAAGCCGGTTTAACAACGTTCGGTCGGGCATTGTCCTGGAGGAGAATTTTGCATTTTCTGTTAATTAATTTTGCGTGGTGTTGCCTTACTTGCTGATGTATTTCATCCATTTGTTGACAGTAGTGCAACTCTGACTTTGAGAAGTTTCCTGGAGCTTCGTCGACGACTAACCACTGAGCTGAGCGTCGCCGGATCTCTTAGAGAACTCACTTTTCATCGCGAATTGGTTGGGAAATTGGTCGTTTTTTCTTACGTAAAAGAAGGGAAGATGACACTATGACGGCGTTTCTGTTGGTTTTGGTTCAATTTGTGAGGCACCAATGTATCAATTTTTGTCCCAAATGGTTAGAAATCATCGTATACGTTACGTCTAATTATGAATCAAGTTCTCTAAGAATTGTGCGTGAATTGCTTAGATTACTACTCTTAATTGATTAATTGCCAACATTCAATGACCGACCACTACGCCCATCATCTTCAAGAATCTCACTTCCGCCAGAAAATGTCTAAAAACATAATCGTTCTGTGCGTTCACTAGTGCTTCCTGGGCCAAACGCTTCATTGATATCGTGAGCTGTTTCAGCGGCTATTCTATCCGAGCGTGTATTGAAATAAGAAAATTGTGCGGATTTGCTTTCCTTCCATCTTGTATTCAACATTCTGAAAAGAACGCATTGTTTTAAAATGATTGTAATTTAAACGATGAAATAGAGTTGAAAACACTTTTAAAAATGATATATAGAGTAAAGATATTATAACGAAAACGTATTTGAAAATACTATATTTGAAATGAAAATTCCAAATTCCGCGAAAACAATCACGCCACTATAATACAATTATATATATAATAATCCCATTCGCCCTTCATTTAATTATATATATATATATAATTTATTTTCATATCATCCATTAGTTATAATTTTATAAGTAATACCCACTTAAGTCTTCGCTCTTGCGTGACATTTGTTTTACACTTGAAAGAAATTCAACGATTCACTCCTGATGATCTCGTTGATGAAAGGGGTCCCTAGAGTCTTCCCGGCTTTATTTAAAGCGCTTTATAAGTTCTGTACCATAAGACATTTATATATATATATATATATATATATATATATATATATATATATATATATATATATATATATATAAATATATATATATATATATATATATATATATATATAGAAAAAATTCCATTTTGTCACGGAGGATTTGATAGGGACTAACAAAGTTTCAACACTTCTGATACTTTTATTGGAATCGAAATTGGTTCTATTATGAGACAGATCGCAGCTCACTGGAAAGAAGCTTCACGTATCTTCCCGCAATGTCCTAAATACATAAAAGTCTACATTAAACTGTAAACACCCTACTCTTTTTTATGAAATTATTTTATATGCGCTTTTATTATTATTAAATTTTATAATCCTAACATGAAGTATTAAAGTTCACTTGTGATCTAAGCAGAAACATTCATTTCGAACGCGAATTTGCACTATCAAAGAATATATTGTTGATTTTATATGCAGAACCCTTCTGCTGGTACGGTGAGAAAACTTCTCAAATGAACCTGTCATGTAAGGCTTTGCCTAAAATCGTGCTCATACGTCAATAAGATTTTTCGAATATTGATTTCCGATGGTTATTAGAGGCATTTCCATACATAGTCTATGCAAAACCACTCCCAGACAAAAAAAAATGTGAGAAAATAAATAAAAAGATCCAGCATTTTGTGGTTAATAGCGAACGCACTAACAGACGGAGACAAACACATACACACCTACTACACACATACCCATATATGTATATACATATATGTATCTATATATTATTTTTAATCTATGTAAAATTTTAAAAGTATCTACAGTATTTACTTCGGCAGAGCTAGGTCCGTACGTCGAACTTGTTAGTAAGTTTTGACAATAGATGTAGCAATTAAGCTATACAGAATTTTCCTTGTTTAATCCTCGAGAAGATTCGTCATGCTATTGCCTGAATAATATGCTGACGAATCCTCAAGAGGGTGAAATGCGGAAATTCTGGGTAGCTTTATTACTGTACATATTTTCACAAACTTATATATATATATATATATATATATATATTTATATATATATATATATATATATGCGTGTGTGTGTATACCCATATATGATGATTGCAACGTCTTGTCAGACGAGTGCCACTCCCTCAGACATTTAAAATCCACGAGCCCAAATGCCTGAGGGAGTATCTATACAAATATGATGTTACAGAGTCTTAGCTTTGTACGACAGCTAAGTCTCTCTCTCGGTTCAAAATGTTGAAATCCAGCAACAAGCAAGAGCAAGATAGCCAGCAACAAATTAAACTGCAGACCAGCTTAATGCGGGTAATGGTCTTCCGCTTTATGGTTTTTTTTAATCAAAAATTTGCTTCTCCTAGAAAGGCTGCCTTCACCACGGCTTACGGAAGCCCTCTCCACCCCAATACACATATACACACACACACAAATATACACGGTGCTAGTTGGCCGTTGACCCAGAAAAAAAAGTTCATACACATATATACACACATATATATGCACACAAACACACACACACACACACATATATATATATATATATATATATATATATATATATATATATATATATAATTTGAGGTTGCTATTTTCCAAAGGTAGGGTAACCAGTGCAATATAACGAGGTTTATACAAGAGTGTTCAATACAGAAGTAGAGCAAGTTACATTTTCAATTTGTCTTTACATAAGCAGTAGTTTGTTTCTAGACACTCATGAGCATGTTTCGGTCTACCGATATTTACTAACTAGATACCTCTTCAGGCAACAACCCTTATTTTCGAAAAAGGAATTCTAAATGAAGAGCTAAAATTAACTTTCAGCAAAAGAAGTCTTTTTTTTAACTGATCATGAGGGTGAACATTCAGCTTCGCGGAGAACAGGGGTGAATTGGGTGCGAATTTGTTAGTTTATTTATTTTCGTATTTGTTTATTTACTTATTTATCGGTGTCTTTATTCATTTTTCTGTTGGTGTTATGGGTTACAATTTGTAGGGCTAGTGGGTTGAGGGGATTAGGTTCTGAAGCTAGAGCTACACAGATGGTATCTTCAACAAGCATGAGGCTTTTCTATATGTTGTTCGTCGTCTGTCTGAGACTTTCGAGGTTCAGTGTGTCATAAAATATCCTTTTTTTAGCTTAAATGAAAAACTATCTATCACAAAATTTAATGATAGGGATAAACTCTTAAATAAGAAACAGGAAACCTCAATAAATTGCTGACATTACAAATCGCATCTGCTGTCTCACCTCGAATTACTCCCCAATAAATTCAACTCCAACACGACCCACATGCAATATCCGACAGTTGAACACCTACACATCCCAACCCCCTTCTAGTACAACATTCATGAAATCCAAAACAACACTTTTCCTGAGTAAAACCATACGCAATAAAAAAAAACACATCTAACTCTTGCAAGCAAATTTTCTTCAATACTATAAATACCTAATAGTCCAAACCAATCCACCCCATCCATCAACCATAGCATTTATATTTGGCATATGCATGTCTGTCTACCCCCGGATAATCCTTCTCCCCTCAAACCTCGCAAAAAATATTCACCCGTAACATAAATATTAAACTAATATTCAGCTAAGTGGTATATATGCTACTCTACTCTGCCTGTCTGTTACCTTGGTACTAAGAAGAATGGAAAAATACGGCCTGAAAAAATAAATAAATAAATAAATAAACAAAGGAAAAAATAAATTAAATAAATAAATAAATGAATAAATAAAATAAAATAAAAAATAAATAAATGAAAAATAAAGGACACAATTTATCCAAATTCGAAATAAGGGATGTTGCCTGAAGAGGTATCTAGTTAGTAAATACTAGTAGACCGAAACGTGCTCATGACTGTGTAGCAACAAACTACTGCTTATGTAAAGACAAATTTAATATATATATATATATATATATATATATATATATATATATATATATATATATATATATGTGTGTAAAAGAGATTTAGAAGGCTGTCACAATGCGAGGAATGAATTACAGGCGCTGTTGGTAAGAGGACACGAGAACAAGTGGCGATTTACAAATCAATAAGTACATATATATATATATATATATTATTTTTTTATATATATATATTTATTCAGTTGTATGGTAAAATGTCTTACTTGTTTTCATGCGACGTATTTCATTATTAATTTCGGAAAAATTTTCCCTTTTCAAATGGTGTGCGTAACAGGTCGATTCAAAGCATGCTGGATGAAGGGCCGGAAGTTGTGTAGCTATGTGATGGGCTGTCGTTTCAAAAGTAAAGGATTTAATTATTTAATTCCAAAAGCTGAAGCGCTACAAAGACGAAAGTTGTAACGTCCAAACAATGGACATTTTTTACTGACACAATGAACAATATTTGTGCATGATGTAGGAAGTGCGTTTTGTTGAGAAAGCAAAATACCGTATTTATTTCAACATAGACGGTATAATAGCTATGATAACAACAGTGCTACCATTAAATAAGGCGAATTTCAATGCTTCAAATTTCCTTATTTACATAGTCACCACGATTCTATATGCAACTTTGCCAGGAATTCAATAACACATATTTTTTCTGACGCATGTTTATAACAGGGTTTGCTTTCCTAGCGTCAATATCTGCAACAGACAAATGAAATTTTCGGGTCATGTATGCACAAGTTCCGTAATTATAACAATACATTTTTCAATACCTTTTTTTCAATTCTGTGGGGATAAAAATAAGAACAGTAGTTTTGACACGACCCTCGTTGCTGTAAAACCTGTTACATGAAGGATGCATTATATCAAGACAAAATTGTGGCATCTGTTTTATGTCGTATAAATCAGACTCAAAAGACACCCAAGAAATTAAAAGTGAAAACATTGTAAAAGTAGGGCTTTACGTTTTCGGGAATACATAATGGTGTACCGACTAATAAAAAAAGCCAATGTAGTTATATAAAGTACTAAACTTCAAACTTTATTATACGTGTCATTACTTGAGCCTAACTGGATTATTAGTTTTTAAATTACAGCTATCTTTGATAGAATTATATCCTTTCATGCAAAACGATCGAAGTGCTATTTTGGAGATGCTCATAAAAAATGCTTGTGATATGGTTTACTTACTTTAAACGCTGGCGTTCCTACGTAAATTACACTGAAGTATTAGGTTGACCATTTACGACAGTATTTTGAAAACACATATTAAGTTCACAAATTGTTTTGGTGGTTTGTAAATTAAAGATTGCATGATATAGCAGAGTACGTAACAAAAAAAAATTGTTTCACAACGATGTTTTAGTTAATATTTTTCAATTATTACATTGTGTTCAAAGTAGCTTCTGCGTTTGTCTATAGTCGAAGAAAAACAACAATTATGCGTCGATAATCAAGACTATTATTTGCACGTTTCTAAACGCAATAAGATGATTTTTCTTCAATGTTTTACAATTGTTAAAATCACCACTTTAGAATAAAGTGGTGATCAAATCATCAAATCAAATCAAGTCAAATCATCAGTCTGCTGAATAGACAGCATCACTTTAAAACCATCCTAGCAAACCAAATATGCAAACGTTAGCAAACATTGTTCCGGACTTTTGAGGTGTTCAGGCTATTTCGTTCATTAAAAACATCTTTAAAATTAAAAAGGGGTCAAATATTAAACAACATTATGATTGCGTGTGCTAATAGCAATAGCTCCAAAATTAAAAATTCAAACGTGCATTTCACTAAAACAATGCACAATATTACAAGACAATTACAAAAATCGTACAACTACGTAGGTAGTACTCAAATAACTTTCGCAACCACTGTATTCTACGGATGTCTCTCCCAGAGTCAACCGTCCTTTTTTTGCAAACTTAAAATATGCTCAACGGTACAGGATTTGACTCCAATAATGACGTGATACTGGAATCTCGGTTCATTCTGGACAAAAACTTTCTACAAAAAGGGTAACGTCGGAATCATTATATTGACAGGGAAAAAGGCAATATGAATCAATAATGTCAAATTTTGCTTAAACGCCGTTTCTATTAATGTATTGACTTATTAGGTGATGAATTACGAATTTTATCTGTTTTGTAAATTTAAGCATACATTAACGTAACGGGTTTATGGGAGCTATATATTGTACATCTATCATTGAGTGACGAAACAGAGCGGTTTTCAAATGGTAAAAGGTCAAAAGGATTTGAGAGCTCCATTTATTGCAACTCGTTTCACTTATGTGGTTTGAATTTATCTGCGACATATAACTTTTAAATCTTTTACAAAGTGGCAACAGATGGGTAGAACGCAGTAGCAACAGATGGGTAGAACGCAGTACCGAATGTTTGGATTGTAAGCATTTTAACTGTTTGATCAGCCATACTGCTTCCACATCACAGCGTTATAAACGTGATTAACTGAAATTTAGAGAACTAGGATAACTGTGTGATATTTAACGATGTATTTGATTTGAATTGAATCTGCGATTACATTTCCTTCTGTGGGAATGGCATGCTTAGTTAGGAACACATTTAAACTAAAACAGATTAGATTATTAAATTCCTCAAATTAGTAAAAAAAACACAAACACATACAGCTATACAAAGTATTTAATCATGCAGCATTCACGAAAATCCGCGAGTTTGGAACTAATTTAAATGACGTTGAATAATTTCTCCTAGCAAACACTTTGGATATTTTAGCGTTAAGTGAAATTAATCAACACTCCCCCATCTCCTCTAACCACTTTAACATGCCTGGTTATCTTCCACTGCCGTAAGGACTCAGACACGCATATGCACGGAATTGCAGTCCATATTCGAATCCTCCTCGCCTTAACTACAAAAACAAACTAAACTCAAACGACCGGGCCTTTATGTGCTTTAGACTTAACGTACAACATCAAATTAGCTAATTATATTTTCTCGGCCGCTCTTCTTCGATCCAGGACCGTACCATAATCAACAAAGTCTCTGACAGCATAGATACAGCACTCTTCCTCGACACTAACGCATAAATGCATGTATTTAGTAACTTCAATGTCCATCACGGTGATTGGATTCTTTACTTACACAGACGCAGCTGGTAGCATATCACATAGATTCTCTATATCTCATTCTCTAGCATCCGATATGTTTTCTATATCAGCAAGATGAACATGTTTCAATTCTAGATCTATTTCTGACCACAGTTCCCGGGGATTGTGTAATAATCATTATAATCCACTCAGGAATGCTGACCACGCTGTGGTAGAAATCGCTCAAAATTCTCGACCCAAATCTGAAAGCTATTGCTCAAAATGACAATGTATTATAAAAAGGCTTACTTGGAAACCATCAGGGATCTCATCAGAGATGCCCTATCTTTTTTCATCCTGCTACACAGTGGGCGAATAATACCACTGAATGGTTCCAAACTGCAATTGAAGCATATGTTCCCATGCGGAAATTCTATAGCAAATCCAATTCTCCCTAATAGTTTACTTCTACTTGTGCAGCTGCCATTGTTCAAAGGCAGCATGCATACCGCAGATTTTACCGGCATAAGTCCAGTACAAACAGACAAAAGTTTATAGAAGTTAGAAGTAATGGGAAAAATGAAATAGCGACAGCAAAGAGAGAATATACCGAAGCCATCAGAAAACACACTGATACACAGAAATAAGGTATTCGTGGTTTCTGGAAAATCAAAAACAGTGTAGTAAATTATATGTAATCAACAATTTCCCCACTATCCAACAATCGTGAAGTTTTTTTCACAGCAACCGAAAAAGTCAGTCGGTTTGCTTCAAATTTCATATTAAACTCAGTAAACCACTCCCTCGCTGACTTTCATTTGCGAACAGATACCACACAAGATGATCTTAAAATCACTCCTTGTTAGGTGCATGATATCATAAAACATCCACACACCTACAAAGGCATGTGGGTTTGATTTCATCCTGGCTATGCAATTTAAAAACTACTCAACCGAAATTGCTCTAGTAGTCTCCAAACTTTACAACAAATTCCTCACGAAATCTTGCTTTTCCTGACTTCTGGAAAACTGCTTTTGTGATACCATTTTACAAGAATTCTAGCGAAAGAACGGACCCATAAAATTATCTTCCGATTAGCCTCCTCCCGCTTTTCGTTGAAATATTTGAGTTGATAATAAAGCAAGCTCTAGTACATCATCTTACAGCTGCTGAACTTCTGACCGACTGACAATATTGATTTAGGCAAGCCCGTTTTGCAGCAGATATCATAACTGAAATCTGTGAACGAATATACCATACACTGGACAAGGTAGGGAAGGGTAGAGCGATAGCTCTAGATTATCTAAGGCTTTTGACAGAGTATGGCAGGACTGTCTTCTCAGGAAACCTAGAACGTACAATATACTTAACATAATTAAATACTTCTTAAATAAAAGAAGAAACCAGGTTGTCATCGATGGTCGTATATCTAAACAATATTATATAAATGTAAGGTTTTTCCTTTGACCTATATTATTTCTAATATTCATAAATGACCTCCCTGATAAAATTATCTCTGGGATGTGTATATTTGCTGATAACACCACGCTCTATAACAGGCACGAAGGAAATCAAATGAACACATATCTTAGGAAATGGCAGAAACACTAGGAAAAGACATCCAATATGTGGTGCAATGGGGACAAAAATGCATGGTTACGTTCTATGCTGCCAAGACTAAGCTTGTTTCCTACAATAATTACAAGAAACCTTCTATACCACCAATAGCTATGGTTAAAGATACATTACCCGAAAGTACTTTTTTCAAACTTCTCAGCTTAAAGTTCACAGGGAATATGAGTTGGAACACACACATTGAGAGCCAAGACAGCTGCAAGAAGATGGGCTCTCTCTACCGTGCTAGAAAGTTTCTTAAGCCTGGAAGTATGGAGTATTGTTGTCACAATTGGGCTGGTGCATCTTCTACTTATTTCTCGCTCCTGGACAGGGTTCAAAAGAGAGTGGCTAACCTGATAGGTCCTGAACTGTCCTCTAGGCTTTAGCCTTTGTCCCATCGACGAAATGTTGTTTCCTTCTGCCTGTTCTATAAGTATTTTAATAGTGGATGCTCCGAGGAACTATAAGCCATTGTGCCCCGTCGACATAAATAACCCCGACAAACCCGACAAACAACAAAATCCCACCCTATTCAGTAGATATCCCTAGATGTAAAAAGGCCGTCTACTATAATAGTTTCTTCCCCAGAGCAGCTAGACTTAGGACCTCCCTTCCGGGTCCTTGCTTTCCCATATGTACTGACATGCAGAAGTTCAAGTGTAATGTGAAAAGATATCTTGCTTCCAACCACCCTACATAGCGTCCCTGCAACTTATGCCCCCGATTATAGCCCCCTACATCAAAGCGGCACTGTGCATTGCTTTGGGGAGGAATAGAATGAAATAAAATAAATACATTCATTTTATTTTGCTCGTTGTGAGAAAACAAACTTCTATGTGAACTGTTAAGATATTTAAACGATACTCTGACACAAGTAGCTCTTGACGAACCATCTTATGACTGTTTCGAATGTAGTTCGTCTAAATCAGAAGCCGATGCGTTCATATTCCAATAGATGTTCTTTAATTGAATACAGTGTAAAAGGGGTTTTAAACAGAAATAATGATTTTTTTTTCACGCAATCAAAACAGTTTGGTGCTTTAAGAAAAAATACTGATACCGTTTTGATTTAAAGCCAAGTTTCATATTAAGCTTGTATTAAGCTGCTAAAGATGGTTTACCGTGCAAAATGGCGGAAAATATCTTAAAGTCAAAACGCTGGAAAAGTGATGATATTTGCATAAGAACATGCGCATGTAATTTACACTTAGATTGAGTACGATAAAGAGAATAACGATACCAACAGGGACAGTCGGCTATTAATTCACTTCGAATATTCTGCTATTGTAAGTTTAATTTAATTTAGTAATGCCACTAATGAATATTAAATACCAACCGTAATGTCACACGGGAAAAATAAGTAAATAATCAATGAAATTGCCAACAAATTGAATTAATAGAAGTAGTGATTATAAAACAAAACGAAATGATAGTTAATGTTATTTCATTTGAAAGCGTGCTTGGCGTATTGACAACGTGCGCTTGTGCAGGGAAAATATTCTTGATAATGATTAACGATGACGCTATGAGCCATCAGAGAGAGTCATTCAAATCGTTGGTGAACGCGTCTTATTACTAGGTTTGACTGCTATCATAAACAATTTATTTAAATAAAAACAACACACAAACTGAATGCGCTCCGACTCAATGCAATCCCACGAGTTTAATTCATCGCTATAATCTTCTCTGACACATTTTCTACGCATTGCACAGAAAATTATGACGAATGTGTGAAATTTTCAAATTATGTCGAAATAGAAAATCAAAAGTTCTTCACCATGAGGATTCAAATTCGATTTAAGTGAATACAAACTTCTGTTTTAACTTGGGATTCGAATGCAATACGGTGGACTATTTTTTAAATGACTTTTTTCTTTATTGACTAAGGTTAAGGCTATGTTTTGTGTAGTCCGAACAGGTTCACCCTACCGATCTTTTTCTCCCGTCTTTCAGGCGTGAGTAAGTTTATAGATTACTGCCCCGTACGGAACTGCTCAGACAATTTTTAAACAGTCAGAATGCTCAACCTTCAGAAGCGCTGGCTTGGCTGACCACATTCCTAATCTTGTGTCACATTTTCTTGCAGGGGGAAGGAAGTAAATACTAATTCTACTTAGATTTATTTATCTATTTCTTATAAATTAGATTATCCTATCGTTGGTATCGATGTCCCCGATATTTTTCTAGTCATAAGTTTTATAGTGAAAATCGTGTATATACAGGAGAGCCCACCCCAAAGTTGCCAACATTCTGAATGAAAACATTTCTAATGAAATGAACGAGATCCACATCTGATATACTCGGGATTTTAGCCACTTGGTCATCCTCATCTTACAACTATTAGGATGCAGTTTATTCTAAATTCACGATTACGGTGCAATTATGTTATAACCATTTATGTCCACTAAAATATCGTTTTTGTTTTAATATTATGAAATTATTGACAAATATATGTTACAATCCATGAAACATATTTATACAGATTGACATCTTATTAAAACATACCTAACATGTCAGTTCCTGCAAGTATATATGATTCCTTTGCTCCTAAAAACCGGGTTATATTAGTTACGTTACGTTTTCATTATGTACATACCTAGTGTTGCCCATGATTCTTTTTACATTTACGTTTGTCTAGATTTTTATTTTTATTAATTCGGATGTTTTTTTTTAAATTTCGTCCGATGAAAATGCATTTCGGCATTAATCAGTGTATTTTTGTTATTGGTTATCAACATAAATCACAAAGAATAGCTTTGTAAATAAATCATTTTTAAATAAAAAAAATATATTAAGTTTACAGTGGTTTACTAGTGCGGGATAGACCCCAACATCTCCATAACTACAAACCATAGTTGTCCAAAATCCTCAAATAACTCTGAGTATTAACAGAGGGGGTGATATCTTTTTTACACTTTAGAAAATTAATAATTAAAAATACACAATATTACTGTGGCAATTATAAATTGTATATACAATGTTCTTCGTCAGTGACTGTACATTTTCTGCGCCGCAGATTTTCTAATCAATTGTTAACTGAGTACAATATTTTAAATGCAGTGTTATAATAAAGAAAATGGATTTTCGATAGCTGCATGAGCTTCATTAACCAGGAAAAAATCCGGTTGAAAGTATTATTGTTGTGTTCAGCACTGACTGTGGCAGGTTTTTAAGTTTTTAATTCATGACGTAAATTTTGTTTTTTATGATGACGGACAGGAATAATTCTGATATAACGATTGGAAAATTAACTATTTATGATATGATGCCCTGTGAAATGCATCAGTACTGGTAAATTGTTTGATGGCTTCGTTGATTCTGTAGACGGATAAAGATATAGGTAACGATAGAAACATGAAACCATAACACTTTGAAGATTTATTTTTACAGATTATTATTATTATTTCCTCTTTATCGTCAATATTCTGTGTAGATTAATTGCAATATATATTTTCATAACTTACTATATATATATATATATATATATATATATATATATATATATATATATATATATATATGAGGAAACAGTTAATAAAGTATGTTTAAAACACTTTGAAATGAGTTAAAACATATTTAATCTGAAAAGTAAACACCAGATAAATGGATAGTCTTTAATCCGCGGAGTTTTGAAGAAATACTTTCCTTCTAATCAGAGGATAGGAATTAGCAAAATGCAGGATGGGATTTTGCATGGAGAAGTATTTGATGGAACAGCAAGTAAGTCAAAGATCTTACTTGAAAACAAAATAAGTAAAGCAGAGGGAAATATGGTAAAGAAAAAAGGTGATTACACATTAATGGATAGTCTGGTGGAAGATAAAAAATCCAGTGACGGTAAAATCCAAATATAAAACTTCAAGAAAGTTAAAAGAATTTCCATTTGTACAATCCAAGGAAATCCCGTAATTGGAAGAAGGTGGTCCATAATAATCCAAAGGCATAACTCCATGGAATAATTCACAAACATGTGTACAAGGAAAAAATAATATTAATAAAAGAAAAATAAGATGTGCTTTTCACTCTACTTCCGAGACATAACTATAAAAAAAAATCCGGGAAGAAAAAGAAAAAGGAAAGAGAGATAAAAAAAAGTGATAAAGTTAAAATATAAAATAAAGGGAAACAAAAGTCAAAAAGACCCAGACAGGAAATGTTAAAGGCGCGAAAATATATATAGGGCAAAATGATATAGGTCAACTGAAATGTACAGGTCATCACTTAAAAAAATGTCAGCAAGAGTTATTAAACGACACTAAAAAGAAAAGAAAAAAAAGAAAAGAAACGAAAAGAAAAAAGGATAAAAAATATATAATAAATAAATAGAAAATAAAGAATAAATAAATATATAAATAAAGAAAGAAATAAAATATAATAAAAAATAAAATATAAAATAAAATATATAATATAAAATTAAATAAAATAAGAATAAGAAAAGAATAAAAATAAAAAATAAAAATTATTTAAGGAGAGAAGATGGCCAGTAGCTGCAATTTCAGGAAAAAATAGATAAATAAAAATAAAAATAAGAAATAAAAATAAATAAAAATAAATAAATAAATTCATAAAGTAAAATTTAAGTAAATATTCATACACGATATGAAAGTGTGGGTAGATTGATATATTAGATAGATAGGAAAGTTTAAAGAATAAAACAGAAAATGCAGATAAAAAACCGGCCATGCAAAGAAGAGATAAAGAATTAAAATAAAGGATTATTAAATTATAAAGTATTAAGGAGTATGTCGAAAAACGAAAAAGTTAAAGAAAAAATATTTTATAACTATATAAAAGGTAAAAGTAATAAATATGTAATTTCAAAATTGCCATAATTAAATTTGGACTTATGTTTACAGAAAGTGATCAGTTCATTTTTAGAATTTATTATATTGTTACTTTGAGGGGAAGTAATTATAGTTATAGCTTCGGTTGTACAGAGGCGACATGACTTAGAGCCTGGAGTATAAGACTTAACTTTTTTTTATAATAGTCCATTTGATTGAGAAGGGAGTATTGTTAGAGTTAAGTTTTTTAATTAAAGTGGTTAGAGAAGTTCCTTGGTTATTATTAGAATTATGGTTGTTAAAAGAAGAAATGTGGTTTGATATTCTTTTCTTAATTAATGTTAAAGTAGCGCCGATATATTTATGTACTTTATTAAAAGCTCGAGGTCTGGTATTAATATTAATTTGCTGATTTGTATTAGTTAAATAGTTTGAATTTTGTTCATAGTGTTCAACAAATGGTGTGGCAATGTCTGTATGAGGACTATTTTGGAGAGGATAATGAGTGCTGTTAGTGTTAGGGTATATATATATATATATATATATATATATATATATATATATATATATAACTACTTCATTTTCTAATATAAAATTAATATACGAAAGTATAGATTTATGCGTAAACTTTAAGTATTTATATCAAAAGTGCTCAATACGTAGGTAGAGCTAGTTAGTAATTTATAAAATATATATGGCGATTAAGCTACACTGAATATTCGGCGTTTCATCCACTTTAGGATTCGTCAGGCTTATGCGCGAATTCTGTGGTTGTTTATTGTTTTTATATGGTCCTCTTCTGTTGAGGGTTTTAGTTAGCCAATCAACTTTCTAATATCCACCGCGCCCCTTCCTATCAGCCAATGGGCATGCATGCTTCGTAGATATTGGTTGACCTGTTAAATGCATTTTCCTCGCTTGAGTTATTACTGAGTCTACTTACGATCGAGTGAGGAATGTGTTTTATAATTGATGGTGTTGTGATTGCACTTAGGGTTTACGTAAATTGGAGTAACGTTATCTTTTAAAGTATTTTTATTGAAGATTTTGTGTAAGGGATTGGTTGCGGGAAAGTGTTTTTCAATAAGATCTAGAAATTTCTTGCCAATTTTTTTTTTTAACATGTGATTGTATGAGGCCGTATACACAAATTATAGTTCTTTTTCTTCTATTTTTAATTTTATTATAGTTGTTTGTGTTGTGTTGCTTATATTTGATATCGATATTTTTGTATCCACTATTTTTTAGGGCTGTTTCGTAGATATTGGTTGACCTGTTAAATGCATTTCATTGCTTGAGTTATTACTGAGTCTACTTACGATCAAGTTAGGAATGTGTTTTATAATTGATGGTGGGTGATTGGGCTTAGGGTTTACATATATTTGAGTAGCGTTATCTTTTAAGTATGGTTCATATGTGTTTTTATCTAAGTTTAACGTGACGTCCAGGAAGTTTGTTATTTTTATGTAAGCTGATACGTCTGCTTTTAGGCCTAATTTTTTTATTTCCTTGCGTATGATTTTCTTAAAGTTTTCTCCCTTGACTTTGTTGGAGTTTTTTTATTATAGCTAGTCCGTCATCTCTATATAGACCGATATCCGTGGCATCGAATATGCTTGTGAGGGTATATAGAATGAATAATCCCCCAAGATCTGATGCCTCTGCAGAGTCTTTGGCACCTATCACTAAATCAAACGAATTTTTCATTTTAGTTTTTATCCATTGGTTATTGCTATTTATTAGAACAGATTTTCTACATTTTTTAATGATGTTGATTTATCAGTGTATGCCTCGGCAAATTCTAGGACAATGTTTAAAATGTCTTCGGATATCGAGGGATAAAAGTCTATGATGTCAAACTGTATAAACTTACATTTATTTTTGTTTTCTATATTTTTAAACCAAGTGATTGCTTCGGTAGTATTTGCCCACTGGTTTAGTTCTAGGTCTTGTTTGATTTGTTTGTTTACTCTAGAAAGTATAATTCTGCTAATTCCACCTATTTCTGGTTTAGTTGGGTTTATCAGGCGGGTGCTGGGATTATTATTAAAGTCCCATTTGTGGTCTTTAAGCAGAATGTATGTCTCTCTAGGTTTCAATTTGCCAACTTTATCGCTAATTTTTAATTTATCGGTAATTTGTTTACTTTCAGTATGTATTATATCTATGTAGTCGCATTCGTTTGTATCTAGTTTTTTGTAATGTTTCCTGTGATTAGTTTGTTATATTCTTGCTTATCTATTTTATAAAAGTTTCTGGTTTTATCTGGTTTTACAAAGATTTTATTAGAGTTGTTTATGTTTCTAACGATTTTGTGTAGTTTCATAGTACATTCAACAATAAAAAAACACCGTATAAAAACAACACCAGCGAATAAATGCTGGGATCTCAAAGAAAGCGGACATTCGCCGGTAGTCGAATGGAAAATAATAAGGCAAGCGACCACGTGTAGGCATTTAGACGACCCATGTAAATTATGCCTTCATGAAAAATTTGCTATCCTGTACTTTAAAGAAACCCAAAATCTATTAAACTGTTGAAGAGAAACAGCAAATAACTGTGTTCACAAAATAAAAGTTACTCTAGGATAGCGATACAAAATAGTATAAAACTAACAAAAACAATAGAAAATAAACAAATAAATAAATTGAATAAACATGTATATGCATAAACGATCGCACATATATGTATGTATATATATATGTATATATATATGTGCATATATGTGTGTACACATGTGTATATT
The DNA here is from genome assembly GCF_053919585.1 of Euprymna scolopes. Taxonomy (NCBI): domain Eukaryota; kingdom Metazoa; phylum Mollusca; class Cephalopoda; order Sepiida; family Sepiolidae; genus Euprymna; species Euprymna scolopes. Next base: position 41,768,639 of record NC_136487.1, read on the forward strand.
TATATATAAAAAAGAAAGAAAGAAATGTCTGCCTTAAACTACTAAACTAGTTTTAAAACAGATCCTTTGTTCGATAAAATGCATGCCCATTGGCTGATAGGAAGGGGCACGGTGGATACTAGAAAGCTGAACAGAAGAGGGCCATATAAAAACAATAAACAACCACAGAATTCGCGCATAAGCCTGACGAATCCTGGAGTGGATGAAGCGCCGAATATTCAGTGTAGCTTAATCGCCATATATATTTTATGAATTACTATATATATATATATATATATATATATATATATATATATATATATTACTACGTGTGTGTATAACTGACAAAAACTCTATATTCTAAAATTCAAGATGTTCTTCATCTTACCGTTTACTTCTTCACCATGTTTAAATGTTCAGTTTTTAGCAGCAGCCGTTTCGTAGTATAGAAATAATCAAGTGAATATATTTTAATATTTTCTTCCCTCAAAAGAATAAGAACTCATGAATATTTTTTTACAAAGTCAGAGCGATATGATTATTCCAACCCAAGAATATCCGAAGAGTAGGTGCATTGTTTTGTTTTTGTTTTTGTTTTTGTTATTTTCTGGCAGAGGTACTCTTCCTTTTTTACGTATTAATATCATATGCCCATGACGTTTTACAACACTAAAACATCGAATATAATATTTTTAACATATTATTTAGAAATAGTGAATATGTAATCATGCATGTATATATACATATATATATATTCGAGTATTTGTCGCAATGATATTAATATATATATATATATATATATATATATATATATATATATATAGTACAAAACTTTGTTAAAATTCAAAGACTTACATTTTTTTCTCTTATTTGTAACTTTTAATTATTTCATCTTGAATTTCCTAATTACAGCTGTTTCGTTAATGGATGGCAATTTTATGATTTGATATGTTCATAAAATTTCCTAATTCCCACTTACTCATCAGACTTTGTTCCTACACGATGTTACCAACAAAAAGTTGATTTTGTACATGATGAACCCGGTGTTTGTGGAAAAGAGATTCCATCTCTACGTTGTTACAAGTCGGCCATATTGCGTGTCATGCTAAAGAAATTTTCTGTTTTACACCTTAATATCGTATTTTTTAATTTTTGCTTTTTTTCCTATTATTTATGCTTCCCTATTTTTTATCATTTAATTTCTACATTTATGCGTGTGTATTCTAATATTAATTTTGTTTGCTTTCAGATTCTTATTTATTAGTTAAAGGGGGGTCACTCTCGTGGGATATAAATTTCGTACTATATATGATTTGCACATATAAAATACATACGTTGAGTTTAACTCGAAATTAACGGTGATTTAGTTTTTCTCATAACAGTCTCAACCAGTTAAACGAAAACGGCATACATTGAAATTACCAATATTTTACAAATAAACATTTATAAGTATATATATACATATATATACATTTAATTATTTATTTATAAAACAGTAATCTACGTACATGCATGTTTCGGAGCCCTACCTATGAGTTCTTAACGATTACTAAAAGTAACTTGACTGTTGTTAGGACTCGAACACTGGACCTTATGTATTTCAGTCCAGCGTCGTATCTATTATGCTATAATGCCATCGACGATTCACTGTTTAGTTTTTATCGTTTATATATATTTACGTAGTGTTTTTATTGATGTTGATTTTTTAAACGATATTGAGGTCAGCGTCTTCACCTTGAGGATCGGATTTTTTTTTCAGAAATTGCCCATTTTTTTATTTTCGACGTAAACAAATATTTATTTAATTATTTATTTATTTTTAAAACAGTAATCTATGTACATGCATTATAAAACAGTAATCTACGTCTATGGCATCATAGCGTAATGGATAAGACGTTGGACTGAAATACATAAGGTCCAGGCTTCGATTCCGAATAACAATCAAGCTACGCTGAAGAGGGGTAGGGTCCCGAAACATGCATATACGTAGAATACTGTTTTTAAAATATCCACCTTTTAGACAACAAAGCATCTATAATCATAATTTTTATTGTTCCAGGTTATGCAATGTAACATTTAGTTCATATGCGTCGATTTTCTTTTAGTAATCGTCAAGAGCTCATTTGTCTTTACCTTTCTGGTTTATCTAATCGAGAAAACAGCCGCAGATTGAAATATGGTGGGAAAATGGTACGAATGACTGTGAAAAAGTACCAAAACATCGGCAGTGTTCGTGATGCCTATAAATCTTGTCAAGTTAAGATTTCTTCTTGTGGGAAAGACAATGCTATCAAGATTTTCAGCCTCAGGAACAGATTGGAAACGGCTTCTCAAATCCAACACCAGTATCACCTTGTTAAAAAGTGTATTCCTTCTACAGTTAATAACAGATTCAAGGAATTTAATTTAAGAGGTTTTGTTGCAAAACGCAAGTCCATGATTTCTGTAAAGAACAAAACGCGTTGTCTGGATTTCATCAGAGGCAGTGAAGGTCATTACTCCTTGTATTGGTCGAGAGTGATTTTTAGCGATAAAAGCAATTTTAATAGGCTAGGCAGTGATGATAAGCAGTACATCTGTCGAGAAAAGGACGAAGATTTTATCCTAGGTGCAGTTTCAGGTAGTAGAGGTTTAGTTTTGTCTGGAGCGTTATTTGTGCTGTTCTGGGCCTATAGTTTGCTTGCAAGGTTGAATTAATTCCACCAGGTATATTAATATGTTGACTGAACATTTTCTGTTTGTGTATAAAATCATACAAACACATCTCGTCGGTTTGCAAACTCGTCGGTTTACAAACTCCTCAGCGATATAAAAATCGGGACTTAAATATTAAGCACAAAATTTACCACTGAGTCAATTCCCGTTATGAATGGAATGCATCCCTCTAGTTGAAATTATAGATATTATTTAATAGTTTATTGTGTTTGTGATATTATTGAACGAATTAAACAAATTATAACGGAAAAAGTATTTTACTTAAATATTTGTTAGTAATAGTTTTCCCTTCACTAACATGATGCATCACAATTGTAAGCACATAATTTGGTTTAATGTAATTATCCATAGTGTGAATTAACATAGCAGGATACGAATCGTGTCCCCCAGTTTTTGAATCACTAAATTTTGTCACTGAGCGAATTCCCGCTTGTGATGAAATGTATAGCTGTTTTACATGTCATTGATGTGTGTATTTTATTTGCGATATTTTTAACGTATTATTAATATCAGGAAAAGATGAAAGTACATAATTTCAAAACTTTTTATATATATTTACGTGTTTCTATGTGCATTTTCTAAGTAAAAATAATAATGGATGATTTCCGGAAAGAAAATAAGATATTTATTTCAAATGTCATATGGTACTCAGTTTGATATGTACCTAAAGATGTAGCTCAGTAGTTTTTTATTGTGATGCTGGGAAAATGAAAGACAAGTAAAAGGAACCAAACTCCCTAATCACCGTAATATTACTATACCAGCAATATATAAACAATGACATCGGTATTACAGAATTTTAAATAAAAAAGATCTTCTTTAAAAAAATAAACAATGTGAAAACAACCTAAAAATACACTATAAATACATTACTATACATTAAACAATATAAATCTTTTTTTATTATTTGAAACAATAAATATCATTTTTTTATTCTAAACAATATAAACAGATCTTTTTCTACTTTTTTAATCTTAAACAATTTAACTAGAAGTTTGGTGCGTATGTATTTTTGGTACCGCGCTATTGTAAAATAGTTTTTTAGGTTAAATTTCACGATAGCTTTGCTTTTAATAAATTGTTAGGTGGAACCACAGAATAGTTACAAAACACCCTTCACTCCCCTATGTAAAGAATTAAGTTCGAAACAACAACGTTATTATTACAACTTCGTATATAAAATACATAAGTACGGAACTTTTTATAATTTTTTACGGTTAATTTTTACTTGATTTCCACCTTAAAATTTTCCCTTAAAATGCCGACTTTTACTGGTTTCTGGTATGATGAAAACGAATATTGCATTTTAATTTTCCGCAAATAAGTAGTTTTTCGAATATTAAACTTATAAATTTTTAGTTATGGCCATAGTTGTAAACTAAACATTATTAAATTTCAAAATAATTAAAAGAGAATACACGGGAAAATAGAATACGCGTGTTTAATATTAATTTATATCGTTTATTACTACTAATCACGTGATTCAATTTTGCATTAAAATAAAGTTTTTTTACATTGTGTAAAATAATTAAAAGTTCTATTTATGTTGTTTAAACTTAACATTAGAGATTTTCATAGCTTAAAATTATAAAAAGTTATATTTTTATATTGCTTTAAAAAAGTTTTCATAGTTTATAATTATGAAAAGTTATATTTATATTGTTTAAATTTTTATATGTTCTGATAATTAAATATTTCTATTTATATTAATATTGTTTATCATTAAAAAATATTCATTGTTTAAAATTATAAAAACAAAGTTTAACTTGTTTTCATGGTTACGTAACTGATCAATTATAATCTTTTGCGGGAGTTGCCTAATTTAGAACATTCTTATGAAACCAATTGATTGTGTTATTGATGAAGATCAGACAGGAGTATTTCCTGTAGAATTTCTAATTTCACCTCAGCTGCCTGGAATGCCACATCATAACCTGATATTGAAGGAAAGAGCCTCAGTTATATTAATAAGAAAATTTGATCCACCTAAATTGGGCAATGGCACACGGTTGGCAATATAATTTTTATTATATGTATGTTCTGGAAGCCATTATAATAACTAGGCATTTTAAGGGTGAAACTGTGTTAATTCCTTGGATGTCCCTTATTCTTACTGATATGCCAATTAAGTTCAAGCGTTTATGATTCCCAATAAAAATTAGTTTTGCTTTGTCTATAAATAAAGCTCAAGAGCTTAATCTTCAGACACATTGCTTTTCTCGTGGAAGGCTGTATGTTGGTTGCTCATGCATTCGAAGTCCTGCAAACCTCTACACTTACACAACTGTTAGAGATCACACTTAAAATGTTCTTAATGTAGAAGCTCTTAAAAAGTAATGCTACCGGTTCATTTACCAGTTTTCAGATATGCACCGCTGGAAACTGAATTTTTATTATTTTATTAACAGAATAGATTATTAATACCATATTTACATTGAATAGTTAAAACAAAAATGTAACAGATGTGCACTAAGATATAAAATAATGATTGCAATTCTTACATCATATTTTGCAAGAAGGACTAAAAGATAAAAGATTAAACTATAGAAAACGATTAGGTCTACTAATGAGACCTCTAGGAATAAAACGCACTTATTGCTCCCACCATATGGAGTGTGCGAAAAAAGCAACCATTATTAATTTTTTTGTTTAATCTATTTTATTATAATGCATGAGGAAAAATAAATAAATATTTCATATGCAACCTGGTAACGCCGGGTATATCAGCTAGTAATATAATAAATACGAAATCTGCATTAATAAAAATATATTAAAGCGCATTTTACAGCAGGGCAATGCCAGGCGGCCTGCTTGTATATATATATATATATATATATATATATATATATATATATATGATTACTTCATTTAATCACATAAATTAATATACGAAAATATAATTTTATGCGTAAATGTTCAGTATTTATTTCAAAAGTGCTCAATACATAGGTAGAGTTAGGTAGTAAGCTATGAAAATATATATGGAAATTAAGCTACACAGAATATTCTGCGTTTCATTCTAGTGAGAATTCGTCAGGCTTATATGGAGCGAATGAAACGCGAAATATTCTGTGTAGCTCAATTGCCATATATATTTTCACAACTTACTATATATATATATATATATATATATATATATATATATATATATATATATAACTTGTATACAGACCATGGTTGCTCGGTTGCTTAGCATAAAAAGGATTTATTTCTTTTCACAATGGGTAAATGTTTATCAGCCTCATTAGGACATCAGGGATTAGAACTAAATGTTGTTCTTATATGTACGTAGATAATAATTAGAAATATTATTAAATATTTATTCGTAATTTTCTTTCAATCGCACTGGAAAAATGGGAAATAATACAAGCCTCATAATCTAAACTATAAATGTCAGGATTTTTTGTTGAATGCTTTTATCACAGCTGAGCATGATTACTCGCTTTGTTTGCATGAATATATTTTTACTATCAATTCGTTTAAGCGATGGAAGTAGCTTCTTTGGTACGAGCGTTCGAAATTGGAGTTAAATGTAACGCTTGTTTCGAGGCTTTAAAACGCGCGGCTGGTTTCTATCTACTGATGATTTCGCATAAATGAAATGTATACCTATGTAAAAAGAATAAAATATTTGGATATATAGGCATCTACATACAGTACTGTTTCGTTGTATTAAAACTCATCAGTACAGCTAGCCATACACCTTTCCCTAGTCGTGGATCGAACCTACAACCGTCGTGAATGTCGGCAACAAACAATCGGACAACGAATAAGTGCCCGTAAATATTTATCCTCAAGTGTCTATTAGATTAACAACTTGCCCGACACACAGTGCTCAAACCATCAGTTTCTTTACAAACAAACTAATAGTGGGCTTTGCTTTATTGCTTATATAAGCGTTGAGTAAAAATATAATTACAAAGTGCTCAACCCAAACAGGGGGGTCATAATAGTCATCTACATACAGTACTACTCCGTGTTATCACAACTCATAAAGGCGGCTAGACATACACCTTTCCACAGTCGTTGATCGGATTATAACCGTCGTGTTGACAGCCGGCAGCTCTAACCATCGGACTACATACATATATATATATATATATACATATATAGGTAAATTATTTAATTGATCGTACTAGGTGTGTATATACCAATCGATATGGTTAAAATAATTCTCACAAATAAAGTTCTTTATAATGAAAAACATCATTTTATATAAATTTTGTAATTATAGAAAAAAGTTCATGCTACATGAATGCTATTTTATTGAGTTCCAGAGCATATAGAGTGCAATATAATAGTTCTCTAAGTTCCAAATATCAGGTTTTCTCAGTTGGTTATTTATTACTTTTCAAAAGGTATCCATTACAATATTGCAATGTTCGTATTGCGACTTGAAGTCTGCAAAATTGTTAGTACTGAACATTTAGTCAACTGAGAAAGGAACGACAGGGTATGCCGGTTACATGGACCATGTAAGTTGTCCAAAATGGTGTTTTAATAAGTTTTTTTTTTTAAGGTAAATATCTAAATTGAATTAGTTGCTGCTTATGATTGTTCGAGGCAAACACAGACTCACCAATGTTAATGTAAAACACTAACCAAACAAAATATAAAGCAAACATTGAGGCTGTGTGTATTTTTCTCCCTTAAACTCCAGGTAAACATGTTGTGTTTTTATTTGACTTTGTGTAAATATTATTTTGAAGCATAAAATAAAACTTTGCGGTTTATTGATACTGGATACAAAAGAGGATCCGCGGGATTTTCTGTACATTATGGTCGCTTTTAAGAGCTATTATTTATAGTCATATTTTAACAAATACGATATATATATATATATATATATATATATATATATATATATATATATATATATATATACAGTTTAAGGTTATTTCAGGGACAGTAAACCATTGTCCATATAGAAAGACATTTCTAGTTTTTTTTTTGTATAGCCTTAGAGCATGAAGATTTCCGAGTAACATAATTTGGCATTTAGCTTTAAGCTTTAATTGTGTGTTTCCCTACAAGGCAATTCAAACGAATTTTTAAATTCTGTAGAGTAGCGTACATCAATGGCATCAGGAGAGTATTATGTATGGACAAGAAATTGTGTCCCTCCTCTGCAATTTTCACAAGCTGTTGTTGATTGATGAAATGTACAATGTAAACTTTGGAGTTAGAAATGTTCTCTCATTCTTTCTCACACATACGCACGTGCGTTCTCTCACTCCGTTAGCCATTTAGGATTAACATTATAAAGCTCTTTTTTTTAAAAAGACAAAGAAAAAATGTTCGTACATTTTTATTTATTCATCAATTTTTAATTATTTCTACACCCGCAAAAGCCGGAGGATAAGGGTTATCGCGTGTACAGTAATCAATGAGATAGTATTGTAGTAATCATAAGTATTGGAGAGTTGATAGAGTGTCTTACTTAAGGGGGCGGTTTGTCAGGAATTTGTTTATGTTGGATTTAAAGACATCCAATTGTAGTCAGGTGGGAAGCAGGCAAACAAAAGAGAGTTCCACAGTCGTTTACTTCTGAGAAAGAAGCTCTGCTCATGGAATCTACGTTTGGATTAAGGCACAGATAAAGAGTGGGGAAAATTATTGACAGTAGTTTCAGCCAGACGGGTGTTTTTCATGAAAGATTGACGAGGGGGGACGAGAGAATGGAGGTCAGACGAGCACTTGCCAAAACAAAGACAGGCTCGCAACGTCTCTTCTGTGGGAGAGTTGCTGCAGGGAAGAGAAAAGGGCATCCCCCCACTAAGCCACGAAGTCTATTTTGTATCTGTCAAGGCATGATAGGTTGTTTTTAGCAGCTCATGCAAGATGTGGCAGCAGCACCTCATTCTTGGACGTACTTGGCTTTTATAAAGCTAGAGAATTGCATCAGTAGTGAGATATCTTCTGGAGCGGTAGAAGGATCCCACCATTTTCCCAGCGTCCTTGGCAACATACCTGATGTATGTGTTCCTTTTCAGATCAGGAGCAAAAGTCAACCCCATAAGCTTGTCAAAACATGGAGCCTCCCCAAGACGAGAGCCACTCATTTCAATTGATGCCAGATGGAGATCAGAGCGTTGATGATGTAAAGATGGAAGCTTGGTTTTGGATGCATTAAAAGTGACTAGCTACCTCTTCTCCCACTGTACCACGCGTTCAAGATCAGAGGAGAAAGAATTAGAAAGAACTGTCATTTACGGCCTTTGATATGTTGCCACAGATGGTCGTGTCATCATCATGTCACGAATGAATTAAGTATGTATTTTGGGAGATCATTGATGTAGATAAGGAAGAGAGTTGGGCCCAGGATGGACCCCTGAGGGACTCCAGCATTAATTATGTGGGCCCCTGATTTCTGCCCGTCAACCACTACTCTTATGCACCTATCGGAGAGAAATGATTTAATGATTGAGAAAACATTTCCATTGATACCGTAGCTGGAAATCTTGTTAAGTAAGTCCTTATGCCATACCTTATCGAGGCCTTCGATATGTCAAGAGCAATTGCACTGGAAAGGAAGTCTTTGTCAAGGGATTCACTAATCCCATGAGATATAACCGTTAGCATATCTGTTGTAGATCTTACAGAGCGGAAACGATATTGCGTGTCACTAAGAACGTTGTTTCTGTTGAGGTGGTTGACTACTTCTTTATTTAATATGGATTCCAACAACTTACTCATGACAGACAGGATACTTATTGATCTGTACTGAGTAGGAGATGACTTTTCACCTGAATTCTTAAATACAGGGTATACTGATGAGGTTTTCCAGGGTGTTGGAAAGCACTTCTCCTTAAGGCAACGCATAAACAGTTTTGTAAGTATGGGGGCAAGTTCTGGTTTGAGCTTTTTCAGCACTATAACTGGAATGCCGCCAGGGCCAGTTGGTTTACTGGAATCAAGGTTCTTAATTAGCTTGGCGACCTCACGCATATATATATATATATATATATATATATATATATATATATATATATACATTACATATATATATATATACATTACATATATATATTACATATATATATTACATATATATATATATATTACATATATATATATTACATATATATATATCTTTATGTCTCTGTAAGATATGATGAGAAGCATTAGGCTTCAAAATACATAGTTATGAAAAAAGTATAACACTTCCCCCAATTATTGTGTTTCTCTTAGTACATTGACAAATAAATCTATATATACCAAAACGTTTTCTTGTATATGATTGCTAATATATATATATATATATATATATATATATATATATATATATATATATATATATATATATATCAGTTTGACAGAGAGAAAGTGAAAAAAATCTATCACATACGGCATTTTCGTTGTTTCCTCTAATCAGTGTAATATCACAAATACGTTGAAGACTATATGTGAAATCTAAACAGTCTTTCATATCAACATGTGACTACAAAAAGAGGGCACAGCTTTGGCTGTTAATGCACGAATATAGTTTAATGTAGAAACCGTTAAGCGGTGATTTGACATAATTGAAATATTACCTTTATAAAAAAAATCACCTTTATTGATGTTCTAATCTCTAAGATTAAATTGGGTTGATGATCATTACATATTTGGAAACCAAACGATTAAGAGAATTATTGGAGATGATTTTTGTGGACGAGAAAATCAGAAAATCAAGATGCAAAAATAGAAAACCACTTGACACAAATAAAATTAAGCTGAGCAATTTATTACTAAGCTTAATTTTAATTATGATGTTTTCGCAAGTTTCAAAAACCATCATTTGCATGCTATTTCTATATGTTACAAAACGATATAATTTCATGGAAATCGTGCTCACACATTTATGTATTTCACTTATTCAAATTTAAATCCTAAAAGTTTTTGTGGTGCATAATTAAAAAATGACATTGAGGAAAAACAATATTTTACAGTGTTCCCATCGGTGAGATTACTGTAATCCAGAGAATTCATGAAGTTTAACGGCTAAAGATATGTTGTCACTGCATAAACGAAAGAGGAGAAAATAAAGAGTAATTTGAACAATGATTAAGCCCTGAATGTTTTTTAGCAACAAATTCATAAATATTTTTCTTGATTCTTGTCGAGGAGATTTAACGTGCCATCTTGTTTTATATGACAATATTTGTTCAATTTTCTCTCATTCAAATATTCATATTTCACTGATGAGTGGCCACATTCTCCTCTCTCCACGTTCTAAACCCCATTTCTCATTAAATGTACATTTACATGTTTGCTCGGGTTTAATGTCAGCTCCGGGGAGATGAGTATTTTAAGTTTATACCGTGGTGAACGGTGTGTATAATTTATACTTCGATTGAAATAAAGTTCCGAGTACTTTTACACACACACACACACACACGCATACATATATACATATATATATATATATATTTACTTTGACGTACACACACACACACACATATATATATATATATATATATATATATATATATATATATATATATATATATAAATGAATAAATGCTTAAGTCCCATTTCATCGATCCTAACGCAGGTACATGTGTGTAATAAAAATAACAAATGAGAAAGAGCTCTATTCTAACTATATTAATATCTAAACAGTTTATGTTATTTAATTTTCTGAAAAAGTGCAATTATTTAATACCGTACATATACTACACTGCAGTCACTTACAACATGTTAATATTGTTAATTTGAATAATTTTAAGAAATAAATTATAATATGATTTGAGAATTTTTGTTATCATATAATCTTAAACTTAAGAGATGTCATAAATAAGTTTTCAGTCTTTTTCGTACAGACATTTAAAATTGTCATAGACGCTTGCAAATGCAGTATGTTATCGCTATACATACTATAAAATGACTGACCAATTTTTATGATTTTAGGTTTAAATAAAAAAATTACAGTAGGAATTGGAATACATTCTACTAAAGCCTGATTTTCACAGCTGGTGAATTTCAAAAACGCAATCTGGACGAGAAAATATTTAGAAGACGGTATGCAATAAAATTCTGTTTTGAACTTGTAAAATGCCACAGAAACGTATAGGATGCTTCAGACTGCTTTGGGGCCATCTTACAGGAATCTTGCATCAGTATTAGCGTGGCATAAGAGATTCAAGAAAGTAGGAGGTATGTTACGTATGATGAAAGCTGTGGGAGGAGTAAGGAAGTCAGAACACCAGAGTTGATTGGCCAAATAAAGAAGTTCATGGATAAGGATCTTCGTGTGTCTATAGAGACAATAAATGCACAGTTTGTTCAAAGGGTGCTCAGATCAGATCAGATAGAAATGCATTGTCATGACAGCTGGGAGAAGGTCGAGTTGATCAATTCAGATCCCGCACTTCTTGATGCTCTGCTGATCTACGATGTAAGCTTCATCTACTGTTATGATCCACAGATCAAGAGAAAGAGTTCCCAATGGAAGCATTCTGGCTCACTCAGATCCAAGAAGGCCAGTCAGAGAAAACCTATCAGTAAATTATTATGATCCCTTTTGTTGGCAGTAGTTCTACTAAGGGTGTTTCTTTCTATTTCTTGTTTCATATGACTATGTCAGTTTTAATAGCTCCGTTTTCAAGTTACATAGTTAAAGCAATTGCATAGTCATAGTTAAATGTGTTTTACTTATTACAAACTATTCGTCCTGGCAGAGGTTGCCAGGGCATGCTGCTGCATTTGAAATTCAACTTTTTACAGTCCGTCTACTGAATATATTTACACTCCATTGTGCCGCATCGTATAGTAGTCTTCTATCAGAAGAGCTTTACGGCTAAATATTAGGTGGCTTATACTCTCTTCTTTCATATAGCAGAACACGCACATGTTATTGCTGAAAAAAATCATCATTTTAAAAGCCTTGATATTTAGTAACCATTATAATCCTCTTCTCATCAGAATGGAGAAATCCTCTTTTAAGCCAATATATAGAGCCTTTCTTATGTATATAGTTCTTAGTGAATTTTCCCACAAAATTCTTAGCACGCTGTTGATTTTTAGCAATGGAAACTTTTAGTATATTTTGGCGAATACTTTGGGCTATTTCCGTTAAAAAAAACTTTTTTTTCGGATTTTGTTTAATTTAAAATATTTGGCCAGTTTGGTGATAGAGATTATTCTTTTAGTACTCATTAGATACTCATTAGAAAGGTTTTCTTTCTTCTTTCATTGCTTGGATAGCACAAACGTATCGATGGGTTACTATCAGTCTCACAAGTAAGTGTTCTTCGGCAACTAAAATCTCGGGAGTGACTAGCTATATTCTGCGGCATGGTCAAGGATCGGCGAAGCTGTATAGCGTTTTTACGTGATGCGCTTCATGTTCATGGAGAAGCCGGATCAATCAGATCAGGATAATAGCTATTGCAAGTATAAGTGAGTATATTTCCATTCCTTACGCCTTGTAATCGTGTTTCAAAATTAATTAATTTTGTTTCTAATTTAATGGGTAAATTCACACAAATATATAAACATATACGCATATCTAATTTCATAGCGTTAGAGATGTGCATGTGATTTTGTGTGTAATATATAAAAAAGCGTATTCGGTTAACACATCAACAGAGGATAAATGTCCATAAATTCACATTTCTGAAACATTTATTGAAGCATCAATGCCCGGATAGAAAGGAATATAAAAAAAATCAAGTTTAATTATATCATTTGTTTTTATTATATTATTATTTTCTAATTTGCCTATGATTATATTATGTTTTTTTAGAAGAGCAGTTGCATGCAGGTGATATGCTTACTTTACGTTGCCGGTCTGTCACTCTTGAGATTTAATTAGAATATGGCTCGCTAAACGCACGGATTGAATACTCAAATCTTATTTTATTTCATCAAACTATCTTTATAATAGTTTATGTCCGTCGCTAGGTCTGTAGGTTTAATTTTTAAACATGCCTTTCATTGGTCTATATTCATGACATGTGAAATCAGATTCTATTAGGTTTATGATGTTATGTTTGTAAATAATGCTTCCCTTAATCTATTACGCTTAAGATTAAAACGCCATTTCCACAGATATACCATTTTTAAATGTCAGATAACATTTCGTTGAGGGCTAACACGCTTGTTTGGAATATCATTCCCGGGGCTCAACAACCCTTACCTTTGTAAATAAAATCTTATGTGTATAACACTTTTTTACATAGGTATAACCACTTATCAAGGCCCATAGACCACTCGATGATAAGGGTTGAGAGTGTACAGTAGTCAATTGGACAATATAGTAATCGTTAGTAATGGAAATTCGGTAAATTTGTTAACTGTTAGCAGTTTTAAGAAAGAAGCTTTGTTCATGGAATCTACGTTTAGGTGTAGGCACAGATAAAGAGTGGGGGAGTTATTGATAGTGTTTTCTGTTTGACGTGTGTTTCTTGTGAAGCTTACGTTCGAAATAGATTTTGCGTACGTCTCAATTAGGTTTGAAACAGTATTTACATAGCGCAAAGGCGCTTAGGTTTAAAATGATATTTTCGTAAAATCCTTTTGCTAAAGTTTGAAATAGAATTTTTGTAGTTTTACAAAGTTTATATTTTCAATAGCATTTTTATAGGTATATCACGCTAATATATAGAATAGTATTCAGGAAAGTTTATAAAATCTGAAATAGTATTTTGATAAGTCTATCACCCTAAAGTTCGAAATAGCATTTTGATAGGTTTATCATACTTTTTTTACACCGGCATCACCACATTATCAAGGCCAAGAGGCTACTCAAGGATGAGGGTTAAAGAGTGTACAGTAGAAATTGGACAATATAGTAATCATTAGTAATGAAAATTCGGTAAATTTGTTAACTTATATGGAACAGCTCATCAAGAACTTATTTACGTTAGACTCGAAGACAACTATATTGTAGTCAGCCGGAAAGTAGGAAAACGGAAGACAATTCCACAGGCGTGCAGTTCTAATAAAGAAGCTTTGTTCATGGAATCTACGTTTAGGTTTAGGCACAGATAAAGAGTGGAGGGAATTATTGATAGTGTTTTCAGCTAGACGAGTGTTTCTTGTGAAAGTTTGGCGAGGGGGGACTGAAGCTCAGTTGAACACTTTCCATGAAAATAACAATACATCAGAGACAAACTCGCAACATCTCTTTTGTGAGATACAGGTTGCAGGAAAGAGAAAAGGACATATCCTACGAGGCTACGAAGTCTATTTTGAACTCTATCAAGGCAGGACAAGTCCTTTCTAGCAGCTCTTGCCCAGATGTGGCAATAGTATTCCATCCTTGGACGTACCTTGCTCTTATATAGCGAATTGCATCAGCAGTGAGATATTTACTGGATTGATAGAAATACCCACCATTTTTCCAGCGGCCTTGGAAACAGATTTGATGTACCTGTTCCATTTAAGATCAGGACTAAAGGTCAAGCCCAGAAGCTTGTCAAAACTTGAGGCCTCCTGAAGACGAGAACCATTCATTTCAATTGATGCCAGATGTGGATCAGAATGTTGATAATGCAAAGAGAGAAGCTTGGTTTTAGATGCATTAAAAGAAACCAGTCACTCCTTTCCCCATTGTACCACGTGCTCAGGATCAGAGTAAAGAGAATCGGAGAGAACTGGTCGTTTACTGTCTTAGATGTGCTACCATAAATGGTAGTCATCAGCATAAATGTCTACAAATGATGTAAGAATGTGGTTTGAAAGATCATTAATGTAGATCAGGAAAAGAGTTGGGCCCAGGATGGATCCCTGAGGGACACCAGCATTAATACTGTGAGCTTCTGATTTTTGCCCGTCAACTACTACTCTTATGAACCTTTCAGAAAGAAATGATTTAATAATTGAGAAGACATTTCCAGCTATACCATAGCTAGAGATCTTGTGAAGTAAATCTTTATGCCATACCCTATAAAAGGCCTTAGATTTGTCAGGAGCAATTGCCCTAGAAAGGTTGCCTCCGTCAGGAGGTTTGCTAATCCTATGAGATATAACTGTAAGCACATCTGCTGTAGATCTAGCAGAACGGAAACCATATTGAGTGTCACTAAGAAGGCTATTTTTGTTGAGATGGTTGATTACTTCTGTATTTTACACAGATTCCAGCAACTTACTCATGACGCACAGGAGACTTATTGGCCTGTACTCGGAGGGGAATGACTTTTCACCTGAATTCATAAATACAGGGCATACTGATGAAATATTCCAGGGTGATGGGAAGCTATTCTCCTTAAAATAACGTTTAAACAGTTTTGTAAGTATGGGTGCTAGTTCAGGTTGAAGGTTTTTTAGTACTATTATTGGAATACCGTCAGGACCAGTTGCTTTACTGGAATCTAGGTTTTGATTAGCTTGGCAACATTACGTACAGATATACGTATATCACATAGCGTGTTTTCTGATACAGGAGGAAATATTGGGGATTTGCGGCCTTGGTTGCAAAGGGTTGAATTAGCTGCAAAGTTCTTGGCAAAGAGTTTGGCTTTGTCTGATGCTGACGAGATTACCTCAGGTCCATTGATGATAGTTGGGATAGAGCACACGTTTCTGTTCATGATTCTGTTTGCTATTTGCCAAAATTGGTGGGAACCAAGCCGCTGCTCAGCTACTTTGGACTTGACGGATTGAGCATATACGTACGGAAGCTATCCCAGTTAGCCTTAATGTATCGATATACTGTATGATGGAGAGGTACGTCTGGGGACATTGCATTTCGTTTTTATTTTAATTGGTACAACAGACTAGTCGGAAGATCCAAGAGGAGGCGGAACAGAAGCTGAACATCATCGTCTTTTTTGAGTGGGTCAACCATTCGACGTTGTGAACATTAAAGTCTCCACATACGTGAATGTTAGCTGAAGGATAAGCAGATAGGACTTGGTCAATTTTCTCATATATGCTTTTAAAGATAGTAACTCCGCTGTTGTGGGGGCGATAGAGATTAAATATAAATGCAGTAGTGTGAGCTAAAGCAACCCGGAAGCACATATAGGGTAAGTTAGGATCCTCTCTGGAGATGCCCCTTCCACACGGAAAGCAATCTTTAATATAGGAACATATTCCATGCCCATGGCGATCTTGGGGGTCAGATTTAGAAGTTAACTTAGAGTATCCTTTAATTGCGAACTCTTCTAGGGAAATAGCCTGTCCAATGCCAGGTTCGCTTAAAAATAAAAGATCTGGTTTAGTCTCCTGTAATTGGGTTTCAACCTCTGGAAGGTTAGAACGTAGACCCCTAATGTTGGACAAGGGTCTACGTTGGAAGTTGGAGATCCGGGTTTAATCGTGTATTATTTCTTGAAACGTGTCATGATGGAATTTTGGAATTTGTGGACTAGGTCGTCAAATTTACTTAGAGCAGGACAGAGAGGGGAAACTAAGAGAGAAAAAGAAACGAAGAATTTTTTTGTAGAACATGATCAGGTAAAGCCGTAACAATTATCCACTAATATGGCATCAAGAGCCCCCACCAGAAGCTACTGCATGGTCCAGAACCCATTCACCAAATGCCAATACAACAGCCCCAGTACTCTGTACCTGCTGATAGGACAGCCTCCTTAGTGGTTAATCCAAGGTTCGGGTCCGATAACGACAGCCCAGATAAAACGTTTACTTCCAGCACCCTTACTAGTGACATGGCTACAAGGATAGACATAGAAACAGAAGATTTCCGCCATTTCTACCAACTGTTCGTGCAAAACACTGCCAACCTAGAAAACAGCTTTTTCTTCTCACTAATCACTGATTAAAAAATGAGGACTGAGGGACAAATAAGGAGAAGCGAGAGTAACGCGAGCTGCCGATAACGCATCCACAATGCGTTTTCTCCTCTCCATTAAAAGAAAAAATAATAATAATTTTCGCTTGTCTTCCCCGTGTTTATGTTCAAGACATTATTTTTATATATCGATCACCCTTAAAGAATACAACTAGATATTTTGTAAGTTTGTCAAATTTGTTTAAATTAGTACTTTGTTGGTTTATTACACTAAATTTCGAATTAATAATTCTGTAGATTTATCAAATTTTTATTTAAAATAGCATTTTTATATATCAGTCGCGCTCAAGTTCGAAACTGAATTTCCGTAAGTTTATATCGCTATAGTTTAATATGACTTTGTCGATCTATCACGTTTAAGTGGCAAATACTTCCTCGCGTCTCATTAACGCTTTATATAGCATTTGTCTAAGTCAATCACGCTTAGTCTTAAATTACATTTTATATATCTACAACGCTTATGTTTCAAGTAGGATTTTTTCTAGATCTATTAGGCTTAAACTCGAAATCATATTTTCTTAAGGATAAAACCTTTTATCAAAAGAGTATTTTCATCGTCGAACTTTTGAATGGACGCATCTGAGTTGAGACGCATGTTACGAATATCTTTTCCTTCCATTTACTTTTTTCTTTCCCGCCTTTAATTTCTCGTATTTCATATAACCTTGCTAATTGAACTCTTTATGACGTCAATATTTTCTTTTGCAATGAGCTATGCGGAAGGGAAATTTGATCATGAAAACCCAGAGGGAATAAAGCAAAATTAAATCCATAAAAGCAGGAAAAAGAAGCGAATCCTTGTAAATGTACGACAAAAAATAACAAATAAAAAATTTCAGATATGGCATAACTACACGGATACATCGGTCTTCGTTGGATCACTTAAGTTCAGAAACGTTGAACCCAGTAGGAGCATAGCAATGATCATTTCTACATATCCAATCTGCATGTAGAAAAAATGTTGACACCTCCCTGCAAAAATTGCTAAAACCCAACATTGCCATCTCTCCTGACAGAGATATACAAATGATCGGGGACCGCTTGCAAATTTGGTATTCTCATAAAACTTCCCCCGCTTTAAAAGAAAGCTGGTTCAATTCGTCTAGGATAAGCGCAGCTTCGGTAAGGTACGGATATAAAGAATAGCGCCAAACGTGTTAACTACATATTCATATATTGGTTGTGTTGTTTTGTGGCGTTAAAACATGGTATTGTGTAATTTTTCGATGTTCTTGGGCGAGAGAAGCCTAAACGTAATGGCTGATGATGTAGAAGTAAAAATTGTATTCATAAGTACAGAAAAAAGCAGCCATTTGGAATAAATAACTGAACACAGTATGCTAAATCTCGCCAATAAATGTTATCAAACAACACGTATTGCCTAAGAAAACGTACATCACGTCTGTTGCCCAGGTCGCTGGAAAAATGGTGGGATCTTTCTACCGCTCCAGAAGATACCTCACTACTAATGCAATTCTCTATCTGCAGAAAAGCTAAGTACATCCAAGGATGGAGTACTGTTGCCACATCTGGGCTGGAGCTTCAAAAACAGCTTATCCTTCCTTGACAGAGTACAAAATAGACTTCGTGGCTTAGTGGGGGATGCCCTTTTCTCTTCCATGCAACCTCTCTCCAACAGAAGAGACGTTGCGAGCCTGTCTTTGTTTTTATCTTTATTTCTATGGCACGTGCTCGTACGAGCTCCAATCTCTCGTTCCCTTTCCGCCAATCTTTCACGAAAAACATCCGTCTAGTGGAAACCACTGTCAGTAATTTTCCCCACTCTTTATCTGTGCCTAAATCGAAACGTAGATTCCATAAACAAAGCTTCTTTCTTAGAAGTGCACGACTGTTTCTCACCTGACCACAAATTGGATGTCTTCAAATCCAACATAAACAAATTCCTGATCCTTAAGACATTTTATCAAATCTCCAATACTAACGATTACTACGATACTATCCCATTGATTACTTAAACACAAGAGGCTACTATTTTGAACCATGTCTCTAGAAGCAATATAAGGGGAGTAAGAAGGTGATATACATATTCGCATTTACATAATTTAAATTTCAACACGTTAGTACAATCTAGAAATCAAGAAAGAGGAAGTTAGAGTTTATAGTAGAAGGCCCTTACAGCATCTAATGACATCTAAACTGAAAGAGTCATTTAAATACTGGTCGGGTTAATCGAAGCGGCTGTGTCGTAGAGCACAAGAGATAAAAGTTTGTCAGAGCACATTCCATTAACTCATCTTATACATAAATTAAGAAAAATAAGAGAAACTTCAATCAAAGTACATGAGGAATAGATGTATACGACATTTAAGAGTAATAGGTGCTCGCCACTAGAAGAAAAGAAAAAGGCAAGAGTGTAAAGCAACAAAATCTACTGAGAAATGATAGGGTCGAGTGTCTAATTATATCTGAATTAAGTTGAACATAGATGCACTATTGTCAATTACAGGTGTCTAGATATTGAATTAGCACAATATATCTTGTATTGCCTGCAATTGAAAACAAGTTATATTTAGAAACATTCAAAATCTGCGAGATTGAAATAACAATAACTTTTGTCCAAAATTAACTTTTGTATTTTCAAAAACTATTTTTGTTCTGATTCATCCTAATCACGAAATATGGATACTTGGACGTAAAAAGGTTATTATTTATCCAGATTTCGCCTTTTAATTTAGAAAAATATAAGCGTCTCTTAAATGCCAGTATATAGGTTGAGAAAGCAATCTACTTGAGATTCTACAGAATTTATTTCCACCAGATACTAGATTTCCCAGATCAGTTCAGTTCGTCATGTCCATAGATTAACTGCTGATGATTCTTAAAAGTGTTTTGAACGTGTGGTTACATCAAGACCGTTAATTGATGCTTATAAACACATGTGGCACACTGCTGAAGTTTTATTTTTCTGGAAACTGAGGCTTGTACATTATTAAATCTTATACTTTACTTGGGACTGATTGCGCTCGTAGGGGGGGGGAACGAAAGGCGTTATTATTGAAAAGGTCACATAACAACTTTAGTTTAACTGTTGTCAATTAGGTATAATTCGAGCCAAGAGTGACAGCTTTTTATAATATTCGATCAAGTAGAAACTCATGCCAGCTGGTTATATTAGGACTCCATATCAACCCGTTGATATTTCTATCGTTCATGTACCAACGGTTTGATCGTTTGATATCGTTTATTCCCCCGGAGAGCTGTTTGCCGTTCTTAAGACGTTTTTCAACGAAGTAACTTCCTAGGGATAAACGAAAGGGTGTCATACGCACACATGCAAATATTTAGAACTATGTCTACAGTTGGGGGGGACGAGATGCTTGTACGCATTACATTTAAATAACAACATCTTAGTACAGTCAGATAAACAGAAATCTGGCAGGGAATTACAAAATCTAACAGTTTGAGGGAAGAAAATTTTAGAGTAGTACGATTATCTTGCATCACAAACCTCTACGGTTAAAAGGGTATTGCTTGTCAGATTCGTCGGGGACATTTCGAAAGTT
Source organism: Euprymna scolopes (assembly GCF_053919585.1). Lineage (NCBI taxonomy): Eukaryota > Metazoa > Mollusca > Cephalopoda > Sepiida > Sepiolidae > Euprymna > Euprymna scolopes. The sequence goes on from NC_136487.1 coordinate 41,789,597, forward strand.
ATGAGAATTCGTCCGAGCACATTTCATTAACTTATCATTGAAATGTGTAAGTGTTAATAGCCTCCACCCTTCTTAGTGTTGAGGCTTCCGTGACTTTAACAGGTACAACCAACGAAATAGCTGTTGTTACTGCCGTCAGACTTGATGTGTCGCTAAGCGGTTTTGGTCATGTAACCGGTCACGACATCAATAGATTCCTCCACCTGCCTGATAAAATCTACTGTTTAGGTTTAAAGTATTTCAAATAAGGACATTTGCGAAACGATTGTTAGCTGGCTATGACAGCATAATTCTAATATCACTGTTGTTTTATCACATCCGCTAATGACTGATTGGTACTAGGGTATTGTATGCTTTCTATGTGGAGATCTGTCTGTGAAGGCTGGACATTATATTGTAATACCTCCACAGTCAGGTGTCAACATAGAAAGCATTCAATACCCTAGTGCCAGTCAGAGAGATAACATGTTATGCATATGTAAAGTTGCCTTTGATAATAATTTCACTTATTACCTACTTTTCTGACCTACTAACAACATTCCAGACATCACATGACACTGCGTGTAATCTGAAATCGAAAATATTATGCCAACGATCGTCGAAAGGCGCGGGCGTAAGCGTAAAGATCCGGAGAAAGCGCCCACGCGAGTGTGTATTGTGCGGTTATCCAACTTACCTTTGGATGGGATCTGAGAGAGAGAGAGAGAGAGAGAGAGAGAGAGAGAGAGAGAAGGGGGGGGGGGGAAATTGAACATGGCAGCCATGGATTTATAAGGTTTAGGCTCGTGAAATCTCACGAGATCTCATCTTCCACTGTACACGTATGAAAATGGAATGGGGGTCAGTTTTCTAATAAAATGCCTTTTGGCAGAGATGGATGACAGAACACGTGCTGGAAGTTAAGAGAGAAAGTTGACAGTGACGAATTCAAGCTGAACTTTTGCTTATTGTATTTATTTTATTTTGTTTTTCTGTTTACCATTTAACTGCAGAAAGCTACGCATGAAACCTGCCTGCCTGTGAAAAAAGATATTTTTCTTTTCATAAGCTGCCTGTCATTGATATATTTTTTTTCAATGGTTGCGCGTGCGTGCCAGTGCAATATTCATCACTATCAAAGGTATGTAAATCTTTAATAGGCATCTTATCAACCAGCTATTGGTATTTTATTTTATTTACAAACTATAAAAACGAAACTTAAGACGGGCTCTTTCTCATGAGAAACGTTTCTTATGAGAAAGAGCTCGTTTTAATCATCTTCAACATCTAACGACATGGAAAATAGTAGCGTCAACATTGAACGTAAGAAAAACAAGAAATAATGTTGTCTGAATTTTCAACATAAATGCTTTTTTATTGGTCAAAAATTCGAATTTAATTTTAATAAATGAATATATTTATTACGAAAAAATTCTGCATATGCCTGGTGATATACCAGTAAATTTTTTATTTCAATATTGCAGTTGTTTTTAAACGATGGATTTTTCCAAAATAAATCTCATCGAAAATATTTTAAAAAATGTATATATAATAAAAGAATAGTGTTATTGTATATTTTGCACGGGGAATGTAATTTTCTAATTAATTTTTCCGTCAATTCATCATTGAGATTGTATATATGTATATATATATATATATATATATATATATATATATATATATATATATATGAATAATAGAAATAGTATTCCGACAAAATAGAGAAATAAAAAGGAACAAACCGTGTTATGTGTTCATCAACGATTCGTCTTTATTTCATCCAGAGGAAGTCTCGAAATAAAGACGAAATGATGATGAACACATAACACTGTTTGTTTCTTTTTATCTCTCTCTCTCTCTCTCTCTCTCTATATATATATATATATATATATATATATATATATTCCTTGTTTTATGCATTTCGCTAAATTTAAGACAAAGAGAGGAGGACTGCTCGAAATAAAGCAAATGAAATGGAAGATTGTTTTCATTCTCTTACATTTTCTATAACATTAGAAAAAATACATATATATATACTTTTATCTATGATCAAAGGAACATTTTCGGCTTCATGATCGTGAGCATGTTTTGATCGGTCAGTTATAAATAAGTAAATTACTTCTTTGAAACGTTCAAGTCAGCAAATATAAACCGGAAAAAAAACAAATTAAGAAACGTTCTAAATTAAAATATTACTTGGTTCCATATGAAAATGAGAACAGAGAAAAAGTAGAGGAAAGAGAAGGGAAGAAAGACTGAGAAAAAGAAAAACCTACACAATCATGTATGGAGAGAAAAAACTACTACACAATCTCCACGTAGAGAAAAAAAGTAAGTTAGCATATCGCCTCTGACCCGCAACATTAGTAAAGGGGATGAACTGGTGACTGTTCGAACTGAAATGTACGGACATTTTATGTAGCATAAAATGGTGATTTTGTAAATATTGCCAGCGACGATAAACAAAGGCCAGATCTTAACAGAAGTCATCGAGCAAAATTAAACTATGCAGTGGCCTTTTAGTAATGGCGTGTCAGCTTAAGATTAAAACGATTTTTCTATTAAAAGAGATAGTCGAGAAAAGATAATCATGTTTTTGTGTGTGTATGGAGTAAATGTGTGTACGTGTGTCTGGATATGTGTGTACGCGTGTGTGTTAAAGATCGATGCTATATATAAACATGATGTATTAACAGGGTAGAAAATAGATAAAAAGAACTATAGCGAAAAATATAATAAATATAGACTAAGTTATTTTGAGAAAATATACAGGAAGTCATTTTGAGAAAATATACAGGAAGTTATTTTTAGAAAACAAATATACAATAAGTTATTTTCTGTAAATAAATATACAATATGATATTTTGAGAAAACAAATATACTATAAAGAATTTGGAGAAAGTTTACCGAGCAATAAGTGAATTTATAAAATGCATTCAGTATATATATATATATATATATATATATATATATATATATATATATATTACGGTTGTCATTTTCCAGAAGTAAGACAACCAATGAAGTATTACAAGGTTAATACAACGAATGCTCAATACTAAAAAAGAGCAGGGTACGCTTTTAATTTGTCTTTACATAAGCAGTAAAAAATGCCTATGGAAAGACAAATTAAAGATATATATATATATATATATATATATATATATATATATATAATATCTGTGTATATATGTGTATGTGTGTCCGTGTGAATGTATATAATATATTTATATACATATATGTAGATATATATGTATATATATATACATATATACGATACCTAATTCATTGAGGAAATTAATCCATCTTTATAATATTCTGCTTGGTTCCTCCTTAGTTAATTAATACGTTTTGCTTTTTCTTGATACAGCCTTGTTTTCGAATACCACTCCAATAATCTATAACATTCTGCTTGAATATGGTTATTGTAATGGTGTGAGAGACACGTAGTAATTTTGACATGCAGCGGTTCTGCAACGAAGAAAGAAGTCAGTGACATCTACGTACAATACGTACAAATAAAACCTTTTAAAACAACAGGGCGTAAAGAGACATTCTCTTCCACAATCTGCTGGCGAAATAAATCAAAGACTATCTTTTATAATGCGATTTTATTATTTGTATTAAATTTGCAATTTTTTTTACTTTCTGAGTATTTATTAGAACTTATTAATTTGTCTCATTTGAGTTTGTTCTATATTAAAAATATAATTGACACTATTTTCGTATCAATGTTATAAACACATATTTACGACGGGTTAAGAGTTTTTTTTCTATTTGAAAACATACTTGCGCTCTCCAGGAAAGTATTAATTTTCTAAAAATATATTCTTTGATTAAATATATTTCACATTCCGTTCAATATAAAAGAATATAAGAATATTGTTAAAATCAACAAGAGTATAATTCTATGAAATAAAATAGGTTATTCAGACGTAATTTGTGCACATAGAGATATAGTTGTTATAAAATATTATATATCAGAAAACACACACACAGACACATGCATATACATACATATATATGTATATATGTTTGTGTATCGTGTGTGTGTGTGTGTGTGTGTTTGTACCCATGCTGAGTTACTCAAACTATTTTAAAGTGTATATCTTTGTAATTCACTTCAACAGATCCCCAGCTGGCAAATTATTTAACATTTTTTATGCATTTATTAATTATTCAAATCTTCAATTAATAATACGCGCTGCACGTTATCACGTCCCGCATAAACTAACTTATCACGCATGAGCATATTTAAAAGCAATACATTCGATAAACTCAGCATTTATGAAATACAGACCAATATCTCAAAGAAATGCGATTGGATGATTCAAGGGAGCGCCCTAAAATATCTAATCTACTAATCCGACATACGACAGCTTTACGAGAATAATTGATGGATTATAAAAGTTGAAAGAATAACCAAACAGAAGGCGTTTCATATTGTTCAATAAACCTATTATGAGGGGCGTTCGAAAAAATAGTGCTTCCTACTTTTTATTTCATCTGAATGGATCAGAGAGATTGCAAATTGCTGTGGTATGATCATTCAACCAATGTCATGAATGTGCGTCAGCAGCAGCGATGCATCATTGAATTCCTGGCAAATGTGAATTGAAAATGGTGGTGACTATGTAAACTTCGACCTCACAGCTGTTCAACATTTTTTAAATAAAAAACAAACAGGAAGCTTTACTTTTGGAACAATGTTCACACACACACACATACATATATATATATGTGTGTGTGTGTGTGTGTGTGTGTGTGTGTTATAAAGATTTATAACTATAAATTATGAATCAGTTTCAACATGAAAAAACAAACAAAATCAAAATTGATTTTGTTTGTTTTTCATGTTGAAATTGATTCATAAGTTATAATTATAAATTTTATAACAAATATTATTATAGCTCCAGGAGAAATATACCTAATAAGCTTATTATATATCCACAGTAATGCTAGCAAGATTATTTTCAAGTATTGACACATTAAAATAAGCTTTGCTCTTTCGATTCTAGGTCTAATTACCTCTATAAATTTAATATATATGTATATATATATATATATATATATATATATATATATATATATATATTACGCTTTGATAACGATATGTAGTTTCAGATAAACGGGGTTCAGATAGGAATCTCCCTGGTCCTGCATTAGCGGATATTTTCGTGTTTTTTATGAGTCGTTACTATTTAGTAATATATTGAAGACCTCAATATATTTTGATAGGTCGATAACATGTTATTTATATTGAAAAAATAGTCGATTGTCCATTCGTTTAGAAATCTGAATATTAAATATGTCAGTTAAAAGAATGGACGATGTAAATTAAAAATATATTCTTTAAAAATAGATTAGATATTCGAATTGAGGATACTTTCCTTTGCTAAAAGTGTGTCTTAATAAACAAGAGATTTCTCAATATAGAAATCTAAGGGTTCGAAGTTAGAGGTGAGTTGTCAGTTGATGAGTTGGTGAGTTGGTCAGTCAAGAGTTGGCCAGTTGATGAGTTAGAGTCAGTTTGAGAGGAGAGCCCCTTAGGAGCGAGGGGAGGAAAATAGACCATGTAAATCAAAGTTTGAATTCCTGACATCACTGATCGGTCGAATTGAATAAAGAACCAAATATATTTGTTCGTCTCGCCATTCCTTACAATAAAAAGGTAAATTTGTTTTAGCATCATCTATAACGAAGTTTGTGTAAACCCTTCCAAGTTATGTGTCCTCCCCTCCATCATAAGTGAAGTATCGCCTCCCCTTCCTTTGTGTTGAGAACTATTGCATCATATTTCTCAGTCCGTATTAATATGCGTTACCAAGAATGATCCCAGTCAGATATAAATGTCCCCCTCCATATTTATCATCACAGTCGTCATTCATTACAACAAAAAGGTAAATGTGTTTTTATCATTATCTTGTAAAGAAATTTTGTAATCCCTTCCAAGTATTATGTGTCCCCATCCTCCATCATAAGTGAAGTACCTCTTCTCTATATGTGTTAACAAGAATCATCCTGATCTTATATTAGTGTCTCCTTCATTATCATTGTCTTCTGTGTCGAGTCTCTGTTATATATACCCCCGTTAATGTGACCCCAATGTGAGCCCCGTGCTACAAAATAGTTGTATTCGAAGCATCAGATAGTGAATAATTTGTTGATCAAATATTTGATGGAATATTTTCTTTGGTCCGAACATTTAATCTTTGTGACGTTTGTCCGACGTAGTGCAAATAGCAACTATGTTTAAATAAATGTACAACAGTATTATTAGGGTGATGAAAGAACATATTTTCGAATTGAAGACAAAATGGGTCTAGTGGATAAATAACGCGTGGATTCGGGTCAAAATATTAATGTTGTGAAAATCTATCATTACGTTTTCTTTGCCAAGGTAGTCGATAGCAAATAGGACATCTGTCAACTAAAACTTCTTCAATTTTGTAAAAGTTAGAAATGTTTTTTATTGTAGATTCTACAATGGCTAGACTATAGCCATATGCAGAGAGTCTTTCTAATAAGAATAATTTGGTCATCCATATACCTTCAAATAAATAATTAGAGCCATATGCGTAAAAGTTTTTCAGATGAATTTTTTTCTGTAAGGCAAAATCTTTTCCAATGTGAATAAAGATTAGTAAAATTGCTTTTACGCTAGACAGAAATGAAAAACATCTGCAGATCAAGATACATCCTATAAATAATTACAAATATATATTATCAAAAACGATATAGGTAAAACGCGTGTGTTGTTTGATGACATACTTATATGAGTAATAAAATAAATATGGACAGAGAATTTTGTTTTCGTCAGTATTCTGAAGGCTTCCTTAAAATTTACAGAACTTTAGTGTTTTATGTGGAGCTATGGAACATTCTGTGTTTTATTTTTATATCACTGTTCACTTACAAATATTTTCTTCTCAAAGAGATGGGGATTAAAAACTGAATTTAGTGCACTAGAAATCTCCTTACTTGTGTTTAATGCTTTCAGTTGAATCGATCAGAGTTAATATCCTAAATATATATGTAATTTACAGAGAATATACGTAATTAAAACTGTTCGGCATATAAGAGATATCAGTGTACACATGATACGTGTTATATGCTAAATTTGTCACTGCTAATTACCTTAAAAACAGCAGGTGTGTGTAAATTCCGTGTTGCTCAGAAGAAATAACTTGAAAGCTAAAGGCTCATGTACATTTCTCACATCATTATTGTTCCGTTTTTAACACATGAAAATAAGAAAATGAAATTGTTTTAATATAAAGATATAGCATAAATCTAATTAATTCCTTTTTTTGTGTTTTAATAGTCCGGGAAATGCCTAGTAGTACTGCTCGCATATATATATATATATATATATATATATATATATATATATATATATATATATATATATATATATATATATATATATATAGTCTTTCCAACTATTTGTTTTTCCGTATATGTTTTTGCTGAGTTGTTTGGTAAACGTCCACAAAGCAATAAAATACGTGTTAATCGCACTACATAAGCGTAGGAATCATATGAATGCAATGCTATGAGCGGCCTCAAATGATCGGAATTTTTATAGATCGTTTATGTATGGGTTTTATCCGGTTGAAATAGTTTTAAAGGAGTAAAAAAGTGGGTCAAAATTGAATGCTATAGTTTTGCTTTCGTTTCCGATGCTAGCTTATATATATATATATATATATATATATATATATATATATATATATATATATATATATATGTATATATATATATATGTATATATATATATATATATATATATATATATATGGGGAAGATAAAATAGTAAGATCAATTCTTTAAGAGAAGACTTATCGAGATAATATAAAGTTCAACTAATTACTTTGAACTTATATAGAATATGAAAGAATTTAAAAAATATATACTATTGCATACAGATTTATTCGGTTATTCAATGTGGATGTTGCATAAATTAAGAGTGCAGGATTAGTAAAACCTTTTATACCATAATATTTCGAATCCTAATGCTTCTAATCAGAAGAGCAGGGATGTTGGATAACATAATAGTGATACGACGTTTAGCAATTGATACATGCGGAGCGAAATAGTTGGACGTGAGAGGAAAAGGATAATATATTGAAACTGTTCGCGGATATAAATGGGAAAACTACAATGATCTATTCGAAAAGAGACGAATGTAGCTGATATTATAAAATGAAAATACGTTGATACCACGTATACCATTGTAGGTTATGGGGTGAGTGTTCAATATATGTATGACTATGCGCATCTATATTATACGGAAGACTGTAGGAGTGATTTTTATTAATAATATGGAGTAAGGGTTATATCTAGGTTGGGTTTTTTTGAAATAGGGACGTGCTAGGTCATTATGTACAAGAAAGAGTTTCGGAATTAGAACTTAGTATAAATTATAAAATAATAAAGGAAATAAGTTATATAATGAAAGAATAAAAGGTAAAAAGATAAAACATAAAAAATATAATGAATAAAATAAAGTATAAACAAATGGTAGATTAGGGGGATAAAAATAAAGTTATGAGAAAAAAAGTATTAAATAATATAAAATTATATAAAATATAAACTTATAAGTACCAAAATTATTTAATATAAAAAAATAAAATACAAATAAAATAAAATAAAAATAAATATAAAAATACGAGAATAAGTTAGAAAAAATTCAATGAGAACGTTCTTATGTAGCAAAAGAACAGAGATATTATCCAGTGTTGTTTGGTCCAAGTTGAATGAAAATTATCTAAAGAAATAGCCTTTTGTATTAGTAATGAACAAAAGATTTGCAATGGGTTCTGGAGATCTGGTTTCAAAATCCAATTCACAAGGGTAGAGTTCGGCGGTTGGTGAAAAATTTTGAAATCCTTTTGAATAGCTGATCCGAAAGAAGAATATAATATAGGATGTGTTCCCTTTCTCATCAACAGAAGATGGGAAGAATTGCCAGACAAAGTCGAAAAATTCCGGACGTCCGGGTTTGCAATTACGCTGGTCTGTAGTAAAGGATTTATGAAGTCCTAGGATCGGGTTGTGGTTCAAAAGAGTCAATGTAATGTTATTTTGTACTTCGAGGGATAATCCTTAATAAATATAAATGGATACAAGATTGTTGGGTCACTGAATGGGGGGGGGCTCATATTAGAAGATAAAATATATGTTAGGAGAGGTCATACCTTTCTTTATATAATCAGGTGTCTTCTTCGATGTCGATCACAGCTGTTGGGTGTGAGATGACATATACACGTATGAAAGTTTACAACATACAATGAAATATACTGGAATCTTGATGAGTATCTTTAAGGGGCCACATATACAACCGTTTATATTTTATATATATTTTTATTCCAATTGTATCATGCTTTCCCAGGAGCTTGCCTTATGTGTCAACATCTTTTGTCTTTCAGCTTCCGCTTCCAAGCTAAGTTGGAGCAGACTCTCTCACGTCCCGATGTTTTTTTCAATAGTTTGTCATCATTTTATTAGGCTGGTATTCCCCTTCGGCAGCTCATGGCATTTTGCAGGGATGTGGGTTAAACCACCTTATAATCAACATCGACTGTCCTATCAGCCGTCCCTTGTCCCCAAAAAATCATGTGCGCCCTTCACCTAATCCTACAACCCGACGACATACAGTCTAATAGCTCCTCTGATTTTTTCTCTCATGTGGATGTTACTAAGTATTAGAGGTTTTTTTTTCTATTTCCACATAATTTTACTTCTTTAAATATTTTAGACTACTTTTGAGGACCTACAACAAAACACATTTAATTAAATTTTTTAGTGGTCGGCTTTTAATTTTACAAGATATTTTCTATCATACCGATTCACTCGGGTTTCCTAGCCTGTGTTCTAAGAACTCATCAGACACCGAAAATATCACCCTTAACTAATCAAACCTTCTTTCCCGGCTTCAAAAGATACTGCGCATTTTAATCCCCAACTATGACGGTCATGTCATGTGTGATTTTTTCTTCCTCGCAACCAGAGTACCCGAGGCTCAAGGCAGAGTTATGCCACATACATACATCTCTAAAAAAAACTTTAAGGCATATTGTTACATCATTATTCTGTTACGCAGTAACGACATATATAACTTTCCCTTTACTACTTAATCTGAGTGTTTTTCCAACCAATGGCTTCACTGCCATTATTTCTATACGTCTATCTTGCAGGAATTCATTCCCCAAAGCTGATACCCAGCCAGTCATGCCTGAGAGAACCCCGTTCGTATTTTAAATTTAATATGTGGAAAATTACCAAAACGACTCGAACCTGCTATGAGCAGCACTGCCTCTATCTAGGCACACAACATCGCGGAACGGAGGGTTTTTTTTTCTACATCGTGCGTTTCTACCAAGTTACTCCTCTCAAAAAAATCGTGACGAAAAAATATATTTTGGCGAAGCACCCCCGAAAACAACAAAATAAACAACCGTCTACGTAATTTTAATCTTGTCCTCTTTTTTTAAATTCTAATATGACTAAGCCGGCTATGTGTCTGAAAACCTCGATTCTAACTTTATAAACTGTTTTTGTTGTTTGTTTTGTTTTAATTCTTTTTCTAAACCCTTTCTCCCTCATCACTATTATTTTTTCTAGGCTTTACATGCTTCTTTAACTGCTTCCATCCATTTTCTTCTCTTTTTAATAATCACCCACTCCTTCGTCTGGGGATTAAAAGAGAAAACCCCTACTTAGTTCTCACTTTCCAAGGTACCTGTTTTCTTCTCAAAAATTTAATACGGTACTTTTTTTTAATTCTTCTTAAATGTTTACGTATCAGCAGTATCTATTTTCTACGTTATTCTTTATCCCGCTCTGATTAACCACCTGCTGGCCACGTCTGTCATTGTACGTCCGCACCATGTGTTGGAGGAGTCTCTTTTTCCCACAACAATGGACATTTTCAATCAGCAGCAGCGCACGATCGGCACCATTCTGAAAATTTACTTTGGATAAAGTAGCATCATTTTCCGCTCTTTTCTGGATACATCTATAGCTTGCTTATAAAAGCCCATAGACATTACAGAAACAAAACTCCCGTCTCTTACCTATGCGAAAGAGTTGTATCTTTCAACCGGTAACTCCAGGACAGCGGAAATAGCGTATTTTATACTTGAACTCACTTCAAGTTGGCTCATGCGATGAACCGAAAAACCTAAAAAAGAAAAATGCCTCTGTAGAGTCCTGTGAATTGTCCCCGAAACAAAAAATAGTTTATCAGATACGTAACTTATCCCTATATATATATATATATATATATATATATATATATATATATATATATATATACATATACTCTCCAAATTATTATCATATACACACTGACTATCTAACCTTAACTTACTCTTCTACTTTTTCTAAATTAACATTTTGCAGACTCCTAGAAAATAACCAAAACAAATACTTAATACAATACAATACAATACAATACACATTTTCTGTTCTTCGTCTAACATATACAAAATCAATTTCTAACTAAATTACATGAAATAACGTTTTCCAGTCCTTTTAAAAATGTTCAATAAACATTGTTCCAACTGGAAAAATAGCAAAATTTTTATATTGTTAAAGACTATTTATTGCATCAATTATACAACACGTAGTAACAAACCAGCGATGGCATGTTTTTACATTATTCTACAGCAACGCTTACGAATTAAAACACTTTTATATTGACTGACATTAAATCAAAACATTTCGATACATTTTGATAAGTTCGCACTGTGTGTGTGTATGTGTGTGTGTGTGTGTGTCAGAATATTTTCTTTTAGTCTTTCTTTTCTTGGCACAGCGTTTTTATTTTCGAACAGGTTAACATATAACTTCTTTTTACTCTCCTAATTGTTAGGGTTTGGGTTATTTTTCTGTTCATAACTTGCTTTTCTTATATTTTAAACGTTCACTTTTCCTAACAATTTTCATCATAAAAAGTTTTACATTAAAATTATTTAGTGTGCGCGTGTGTTTCCCCCACCCCTTTTCTTCTTAATTAAACGTTTCTCATTTCTTTTTTTTTTTTCGCTGTATCTTCTAGTTTTTTTTCTTTTGGTTTTTATATTCTATCACTTTTCTTCTAACGTAGTGTGTGCTTGTATGTGTATACACCCATTTTATCCCGACACAAAATCTCTCTTTCACTTAGGACTTGTTTTATCCGTTGTGCTTTTTTTTTCAATCCAGGTTTGATACATCGCCTATGTGACTGGTATACAAGCAACATATCTGTATATGTTGAAGAGGAGGTTCATATTATAAGATAAAATATGTGAGGAGAGACCGTACATTCCTGTATATAGTCTGGTGTCTTCTTCAGTGTCGTTCACAGTTGTTGGTCTCAGATGGCAAATACACGTGCGACAATTTACAACATACAATGAAACATACTGGAACCTTGACAAGTCTCTCTAAGGGGCCACACGTACAACCGTTTATATTTTTTTGTATTTTTATTCCAGTTGTCTTATGTTTCCTCAGCAGCCTGCTCATGTGTCTACATCTTTATCTTTCAGTTTCTGATTCTAGACCTTTCAAGTAAGCTCTCTCACATCCCAATGGTTTACGGAAACTCCCAAACTGACCTAAAACTTTGTTAATTCCATTTTCCGGTGAAGTAGCCGATTAAATCTAAATGTGGCGTAGGTAATGCCACTTATCAATTACTGTTTGGGATTTCTAAATTCTTATGTTTATAGCAAACTACAACTAAATCTTTATACATATCCATTAACTATTTACATTATTAACTTTCTAGTAAAGTTATTTTACCAAAATAATATTTCTCTTAATGGTCTAGTAAGGTCATTAGTGTTGTCTGATATCAGTGTTTCCCGGGAAGCTCTATAATTGTGCGATAGCTCAGAGCTGGCTTATTGAAAACAAGGGATTAACAGGCACTGAATACAAAAATATAAATAGTCAAGTGGGAACGAAGGAAAAAACGAATGAGAGAGACTGACGGAATATATGTACTGATTGCCGAGAGTAACGATGGCGAGACGTTTTAGGGGTTTGGCCGGTTTAGTTAGGAGAGGGCAGTTTTCAAGTACTTTGGTGTGGATGCTTATTTAAGGGGTGTGGGTTATGGGACTTGAATGTGGAATTCAGGGCTGTAATTAAGACGCAGATCACGTTTAGAATGGGCCATTTTTTAATTTATTGTTAAAATTTGATAACGAAAAAGGGAAATATATGGACTCTTTTATAGGGAGAAGTCATATTCAGGAGGGGGAGACTAAAAAGGTATTGTCAAGTATTAGGATGTATTGTAGAGGCGGTTATAGATAAAACGCTTCCGGCGAAGAAATAGAGGGTAAGGATTAAATAATATCTGGGAGACATGTTGGGGAAATTTGATAAGTGATTATGAATATATGAAAAACATATATGTGGATATTTTTCTAATATTCTGTATCACCATAGGAATGAACCGAGGGGTTACAAGTTAAATGCAACGTCAAGAGGAGGGTAGAGATGTATGTAGGGGTGGTCTGGGAGTGTTCTAGAGATGTTTATACTCTCTTCCGATGGGGAGTGTGGTGGGAGTAATTCCTTACAGCTGAGGTTAAGTAAGTTAATAGGTAAAGAACAGACTGTATTGTTGGACATGGCTTCTCAGGTTTAATTTCTATAAAAGGGGGTGTATAAGGTGCAAAATAACGGATGCTAGCCTATGTATGTAAGAAAGGGTGACTCAATAATTAATAGCAACGGAGAAGAAATGTAATAAGGAAGGCTAGTAAAGTTTATGTTGGTTAATCTAAACGGTCACCAATATTAGTCCTTCTTTGAAGGAGGTTTATAAGCAGAATTTAAAGAGTTTCCATATTTTAATTGTCTTTTGTGTCTGCATTGGCATATAATTTCTGATGTAGAGTGTAAGATGTTTACTTTTGGGGGGGGGGCTGTAATAATTGAAGTGGCTTCTGCGATGTAAAGAAGGCAGTATTGTGGGCATGGCCTGTAAGATTTAGATTTACTTATTATTTTCCTTTTAAGGAGAAATATTTTTTTTCTTTTAGGTATCTTAGTTTTCGCCTTAAGCATCTCGCTAGAAAATAATTGTAGGTCGTTTGCGATTTGCGTTTTTTTATCAATAAAGCGGATATTCCTAGGTATGTGTGTATTTTAAGGGTGCTTTGTAATATATTCGGGTATCTAATAGTTGTAGGAGTGTGGTTGAGTTCTGCTGTGCAGGGGATTGTGTATGGGGTGATTCTGTTATGTCTATTCTTGCTGGCGGCGAGATAAGGTTGTATGGTAATTGCGTCATTTTTATTATGTTTTAAGTATTATTGTGGGTGTGCTGATTAATGGAGTTTGAGGGGTCATGAGGTTGTCTGTTGTGGTAAGGAGTAATTCGGTGCCTGTGCATGTATAGATAACGCCCAAGTGTATCCAGTCATTCTCCAGACGGCAATTTCCGGGGGCATTGCAATTACGGTACGGGTAGGTGAGATATGAGGTGTTGTTAATATTTTATTGTGCAGATTTTATTTTGTTAGTGTTAAAGTTTATAATGGTTCGCGCTAAGATAGGCATAGTAGAGAAATAGATTTTAATGATTTTTAAAAGATAGTTTAGTATTTTTCTGGTGTTTAAATGCGTTTTCTATTATCTTGAAGAATTCTTTAAGGATATTAGTTTTTAGCCTATTGTTTTAAGATAGATTGAACAAAATGTTGCTCTCACGTTTAACTCTTTTTCGGGGGTTGCTCTCTTCATATCTTATTATTTGGATGTTTATTTTTATTATAGATATTCAAATTGAGTGTTATGGTATTTTTGTCTATATTTGCATCGAATAATTCTGTGGATTATTATGCTGGGGATGTTCAGATGTTTCTTATTATTTGTATTGTACTATATTTTATCTGTGTATCCTGAGTTAGCTAGGTCGGTGTTATAAAATTAATCTATATGCAACAATAGTATATATTTTTATAATGTCGCTTTTTATTTCTTCATATTCTCACTGTCTCTCTGTCTCTCGTCTCTCTCTCTCTCTATCTCTCTCTCCCTGTATATGTATATGCATATATATGTATATACATATTTATTTATTAATTTAATTATGATTACTAATAGTAATAGCATCTTAATTATTTAATACGTATTATTAATATTAGCATTTTATTATTAAACATTTATCATAAATATTAGTATTTTATTATTACACATTTTCGCTAGTTGCGGACTAAGCACTAACATGACTGAGTGTGTTTTAAATTATAGGAAAATGGACCAATGTGTTCGCTTTGTGTATGTTCATATTTTCCCAGAAACAAACGCTGCCTATCTATATTTTGGGCCGGCTTCTATATATTATGCGTTATAGACGAACGCTTAACATGACCAAAAAATCCCAATACGTTAAATTTGATCACAGAGAAAGCTGATGGAATGCCAATGTGTTTTCATTATTGTGTGAGCAGATAGTTCGTGATCAATAACGGGGCGCATTATGTGGGTTTGGCAAGTTTACACTTTCTGAAATAATTTTATCGTCGAATTTACACAACAAATTCCATATATGACTACAGTAATTACATATGCGTTATAGATTTTCGCTTTGATTTGTGTGGTCTTCCTTTACGAGTTAGGGTGGTTTTGTTTCTTATAAAGCCGACACAATCTAAGTGGACTATCTGATTTCAATCCATCTACCTGGCATTAGATGCAGACAGCGTCTGCCGAAGATTAACAAACACGGCGAGTGGTTAATACGTTTGTGTTACAAGAATAATGCTTTTTTAATAGGGGCTATGCATTTAGCCCAAGGCGTGTTAATAGAATAACTTACTCCTGTAGAGTTCTTGACAAGAGTGTCCAAAATAACAGCAAATCAGAGCAGGAGTCTTGTTTGCAGTTATGTCATTTGCATAGCTCAGATGAGACAAAAGATGGCCAGCGATTGAAAAATGCAAGGAATTGTTTTATTTACCAAATAACTGATGCTTTAATAAAGTAGATGTGAAGCGCTGAAAAGCAAGTTGATTTATACCCGGGAGGATTGGCTTATGCGTAATGTTTTAATCACATAAGTCGAATTATCATAGGTTATATTCAAGATGTATATCTCATATTTATTCACATACGTATTTTCTAAAAGTTTCCAAAAGGATAGAAACTTAAGGAAACTCGTTCTAGATACGACAAAATGAGAAGAACTAATATAAAGAATGTAATAGTATCAGTGTTAGTATTATTAATGTTAGTATTAATTTTGATAGAACAACATATACACGGCAATGATGGATATAGTGAAATCACATTAAAAGAGTTAACGCCTATTGACCTTTAGAAAAAACGGTATTTCTCATTTCGTACCGAATTTCTCTTAAGTTTTTTATTTTAAAATCATGCATTAAAATGTGAAATAAAACATATAGACTACTTTTGGTTTTGTATTTTAATTTCTGTAAAAATTAAATGTGATTTTATAAAATGAGACTTAACTTATATACATTTTAATACGTAGAAGCGATATAATCTTTTCTCTAAATCCCGTAAAATGTGAACACTATTTCTTAATATTTAATCCATAAAGATGGTAAATGTTTGTTATGTTCTATGAATTAAATAGGCTTTCAACCGGGTAAAATGTGTAGACAATGAAACTGACTGGAATTTTAATATTCATGCAAATTACACAGAGTAATAAATGTGAAATACGACTCCTTTAGCAAAATTGAACATAAATTCAGAAAATTCACTGTCATCTATATTTGACATTGAAAAGCCTAATAACTTAATTTTATATAATATATATTTTTTCACTATATTGTCCTTGTTACTCCACTAATCTCCGAAATCCATCTTCCTCGCAAATGAAATTAAAAATTTGCGCACTGATATAAATTTGCTGTGACTCCAAACCGACTTAGTCATAATCATACTAGAACTAAATAAATAATAATCAAAATAGATAATATCCATTTAAACAGTAAACGCAAACTTTGACAAAGTGAAAAGCTGTAAACCACGTAAGTTCAAAAGCAACAAATAAAACAGAAGACCTCAGATGTCCTTTTACATAGCACCGTGTGTCACAATTGATGATCGACTGGGATTGGTTCCGTAAGTTCACATCAGATATACCCCTATGCTCCATGTTGAAAAATGGCACATTCCCTATAACACCCGACATAATTGATTGGCTTACTGTCGGTATACATCTTCATATACCCTCAGGAAAATTCCACCTGTAATCAAATAACACACTGTGGCAAATACCTGAATATGCCGATGCAATAACACACATGTATAACTATTTTAATTGTTTAAAAAAATAGAGTTACATATTACATAAGTTACATTTCAAAATGCAGCAACCACTACAAAAGTGTTATAGAAAACACGAGGAATACTTTTGCCCTACTATCAATAGTAAAGTAGCTGAGCAGAGGTTTTGTTCCCACGGTTTTTTTTTTTTTTTTGCTTATAAGAAACAGTGTGCTGAACAGATGCGTATCTTGTTTCCCATATCACCAACGGACCTGAAGTGATTACGTTAGCATCCGACAAATCTATATTTTTCACCTTCGCATTAAACTCTACTCTGTGTGATCAGGAACGCTTGTCCCCTGAATTTCTAGCCGGACTAAAAATACTTTGAACGGTATTCATATATATGTTTGCGATGATGCTAGACTTACCAAGCAGCTTGTCATGACAATGCTCCAATAATAGTGTTTAAAAACTGCAATCAGACTTAACCCTACTACTACCACAGCGGATTAAACGTTGTCTTAAAGAAAAGATGCTTCCTAACTAATTCGAAAAGTTCGACAGTCTGTCTAGTATTTAAGAACACGGGACGTCAATCTTTTACTTCTTAGTACAAACCAATCAGTCTCCAGTGCGTTATAAGTATATTGCTCGAGTTTATGTTATACAGAAAAATTGTCAACTACCTCAGCAAAAATAACCTATTAAGCAACAAGCAATATGGTTTAACTTTTGAGAGATGAACAGCTGAGCTGAGGCTAATATCACACAAGACTCAGTGAATCAATTGACGGTTGTTCCGTGTTTAGCACAATAGCTCTTAACCTATTTAAGGCATAAAGACATAATTCACAAGATTTTCAGCTACAAAATTTCTAAAAATGTCTTCTCACTGATCGAATAAGTAAAGCATTCATTGCTGTACAGAAATGTAAGGCAAACAGTATTAAGTATTAACGCTGGCGTATCTCAGTGGTCATATTTGGTCTCATCTCTTATCCTGATTTTCATCAACGATATCCCAAATCACATTATCTTTCGATATCTATGCAGAAGATACTTCCTCAAAAGCCAGCAATAACTATGATTTCTTATTATCTTTTCACCGAACTGGAACGTGTGGTAAAACAGTTAAAAACATGGTAAATTACTTTCAATGGATCCAAAATTGAACCTTTGATTTTTTATCACAAAGTGTCAAATTTTCACTTGGTTTCAATTTAAATGAATAACTTTTATCTTGAGAAAGCACATTGCTTTAAGAAACCTTTTTGATTAGCATTCACACATAACCTGAAATGGAAGAGGTACATAAGCCATATTGCAAAAATCACTGGAAAATAGTGAGATCATTCTACAGCTGAAGAAACTATCTCAATCACGTCGTAATCCTCTAGACATACAAGTACAATACGTCCTTAGAGTTGTATTGCCACACCTGAGGACGACTTCTTTAGTGTAACCTTTTCTGGCTTTAAAGAGGCCAAAACCTTCTTCGAACATTAGGGGGTAAGGACTCTATTACTTAACTTTATTATAGATGCTCAACAATCTACAGTCCCACCTCAAAAACGTCCATAACAAGTACTCGATTTGGTACCAAAATTGTTAACAATTTCCCCTGCTCTCTATCTATATGTGACCAACACTAAGCAAAAATTTCGCGAGCAAAGTTTCTTTCCTACAATTCTCGTCCTGTTAAACATAATACCTCGGAGCTGTTTCCCGGCTGACTAAAACAGGGACGTTTTCAAGTCCGATGTAAATATTTTTGTTGAGCCGTCTTTTTAAATAATTGAACCCTGTCCACATTCCACCATTACTAATCATCATTGACTTGCCTCACAAACTACATAGGAACTCAATTCAAACAATATATACAAAGCGAAATTAGAATCAAATCGATGATTTACCATATAATGCACGACAATGATGAAAACAGCCGAAATATTAGAAAACGTCGCGAATGATGGAACTCACATATAACAAATAGGTCGTGCAACAACAGTTAAGTCGAAATAGATGAATAAAGTATATATATATATATATATATATATATATATTATTTGAAGTTGCTATTTTTCAAAGGTATAGTAACCAGCGCTATATAACGAGATTAATACAAGATTGTTCAATACAGAAGTAGAGAAAAGTACACTTTCAATTTGTCTTTACATAAGCAGAAATGTTTTGCTACACACTCATGAGCTTGATTTTGTCTTCTAGTATTTAGTAACTAGTGACTTCATCAGGAAACTACGCCTATATCCAAAAGCATTCCGCTTACTAAATACTAGAAGACATAAACATGCTCATGACTGTGTAGCAAGAAATTACTGTTTATGTAAAGACAAAATCGAAAGTATATATATATATATATATATATATATATATATATATATATATTATAATAACAATTGTGTCTCGTATTATTATGTTTATAAAAAGACTACTGTTCTCGCTAAGAATGTTATGCTTACGGCCGATGTAATCACCAACCGTCTTCATATGTGTTTTGTTTTATTCGGGAATTTTTCTGTCGAACTCGGTAATTTGCATGGCATTTCGAATGGAACCCTTAATGTAATAAATAGAGGCCACATACTCTCGTTCCGTCATTCCTGACTATGTAAAGGGCTTAAGTAATCTGCCGTTGTATTCTGAGTGTTGGAAGCACTTATACACCCGAAGAAGCTTTGTTGCAACTGTTTTTTTTTGTTTTTGTGTGTGTGTGTGTGTGTGTGTGTGTGTGTGTGTGTGTGTGTGTGTGTGTGTGTGACTACGTCCGAAGTTTTGTAAATAATTCCCATTTAATACTGCATTTATCTGCTGAAACACGTCTGCCCATAAAAACATTGTCCTTTACATAGATACCGGGAAGCGCGTAATATGTTATTATATAATCATAAAATTGTAATAAAAAAAGAAAAAAGTACACTTTATATTCCAGAAATATTCCAACTGAGATACCTCCTACTTAATGCAGGCTATCTAATACTGGAATTATTTGTTCCCCGTTAACGTAACTAAGACTTAATTCTATATCCGCAAGTGTGCATACTTATTTCCCAGGAAGATTTTCGCGCTTTCATTTATTATCTACTGTCCCTCTTACCATCGACCTGCCTCCCATTTATTAATCTAGAGAGTGGAATAGCTCTGTGCGTATCTTAGAATCGCACGCATTATGATACCAAATATGAACTGAAAATTCGACGTCAATTGACATAATTCTCTCTTTTACGAAAGATCCAATACAAATGGGAATATATATAACTAAGCAAAATTCGATTCTATTATTCGCCTCGTTCATTGTAAGACTTTCCCGGCTTTTCCGGATCAGAGCTAGGCATTTGCTTGGGATTTCTGTGTAAAAGTTATTTAAACTTTGCGACGCACAAAGTTAAAACGGACACGTATTCTTAAGCTGCGTCCGTTTATTCTGTACGTTTCAAGAGGGGCATACTTTTAAGCTTTAAAGTGACAATGCGATGAACGAACATCCGGCTAATATTGAACAGTAATTGTTTTTTTTTTTCTGCATTAAATGACATTTTGGAATATCTTGTTGCCGTGGGAGACGCGGAATCTTTAATATATCATAGTTTTAAAAGACCGAGTTTTCAAATGAACTAGGTATAGTTTCGTGCTGTTCTAGGAAGATATCCTATAAGGATTATGTTCTCTTTTCCGAAAGGAGTGCGATTAATTTCATTTAACTTTTTCCTCGATTTAAACAATATAACACAAACTCAAACAAGCATATGGCTTCGAATTTCATCCAGATATTCACAATACAAACACACACACACACACGCGCATGTACACACACATATACACACACATATATATATATTATTTTAAAACTTATATTTTAAAAATAATAAATAATATATATACCGCTCCCCATGTGGGGGTACCAAATTGTTTTAAGGGAAAATTATTCCAAACTCGCATTTAGGTAAAAATGCACTTTCGTTAATAATAGAATCCATTCAAAACATATCGCTTAAACAAAAACAAACAACATCTATATATATATATATATATATATATATATATATATATATATATATATATATATATATATATATATATATATATATATATATACATATGTGTGTGGGGTATACTAGCAGGGAAGCCACACATTATCCGGGATAAATAAGGATCAACAAATGTTCCATCTTTTCATATTTTTATTGTCATCGAAATCGGTGCAATCGCCCATTTTGCAATCAAATCGATAGATCGTCTGTTCTGTTTGTTGTCCTTGGTTTACCGGGATAAAACGTCACATGTGTTCTCGCAGTAACTTAGCTTACAATACACTCCAGTCTACATTCCGCTGTTTACAACCTTATGTGTGTTTTATGTAATTATCTTTACCTAATTGTTTGAATAAAGATTTAAAATGCAAAAGTAAAGTATCATGGTTCAGTTGTGCACTTAACAGAAAAATTCATCTCGATCAAGCCTCTGTCATATCAAAGACCCTTATGATGATTTTATGAAATTATTCGGACATAATTACTTGAATTAAACTTAAACGTAAAAAAGTAAACAATCATGCTGCAATTATGCCCTAAAAAGGAATATTACTTTCGCGCGCGGTCTTGCTTTTTTTTTATTGATAAATTTGATTGGATAGGCTATGGGCGTTGTTGCGTGTGACATGATGAAACTTCTCAAATTCACTTGTTACCTTAGGTAGTATAAAAGTGTTAAGTTTGATGATAATCAGACTTTCATTCTTTAATCGGATTGTTTTGATTATCGATTTTTGATACTCTTCCAACGCATGCTGTTAAAACCCTATATAAGAACATTTCTAAACATATCAAGTCGATTCGTGTAAAATTTCTATAAAATCCCCAGTTCTTTTGGATTACATAGGAAAAGAACACACAAATACGAACACACACACTGAGTCAAGTAAATATATATATATCGCAATTAAGAAGGGAATACTTACTTTTTATTACTATTTATGATTAACAGTAAAAATTTAGATAAAGTCAGTTGACTGGATTCGTCCTCATTTGCCAATAGCGTTTTGGAGAGAGTTTAAAAAATAGTATTAGAGTCGTGAAAAACACGCGAAAGGAACTATATAGTTTTTTTTAACTAACACTATGGTATATATATATATATATATATATATATATATATATATATATATATATATATATATATATATATATACACTAGTTATACTCGCCCGGCCACGAGTTGCTGTTGCTTCGTCTGGTTAAGGCAAGTAACAGATTGGTTTTTATCGCAAAGATACACACACGCACATGCACACACTCAAACACACGCACACACACGCACATACACACACTCAAACACACGCACACACACACGCACACTCACGCACGCACACACTCATACACATACATACGCACACGACCTCTCACACACAACGTACGCGCATGCACTCGCACGCTCGCGTACGCATGCTCAAACCCACATACGCACGCAGGTACACGCAGGTACACGCAGGTACACACTCGCACATACACACAAAACACACACACGCACACACAGACACCCACGCGCACTCACGTGCACACACGCAGACACGTACACAGACTTTGTAAATAGTCAGAAATGGACAAGTAAGGCTTAAAAATCACCCAGAAGGAGACTTTTAAGTCTTTAAACTGTCAATTTATTTAGGATAAAAAATGCTCATAAACATGAGTGGATGTATCACAAAACATTATTTAGTAACAACATCTACGATTTGTTGATACAGAAAAGATTTATTTAGCATAAAAAATAATTTTAGTCAATCGTACTTATTTACTTTGTATAACAAGAATTATTTGTTGATTGAGATTGTCGGACTGACTTCCTCATCTTGTTTGTTAACGTCACAACGTTTCGGCCGTTTTGCCCTCCGGCCTTCATCAGGTGTTTTGTATCGAACTGGGGAACCGTTTGTTAGGAGTCTCGAACCCAACCCTTTATTATTATTACGGGGGTACCGTGTTCGGACTCCAGCTAGGCTCTGGGACATAGTTGCTGATTCTCTGTTTTGAATGTTACTAGTAGGGCCTGTGCCAATTGGCCTTAAGGGCGTACATTACTGTAGTAAGGAATCACTTTTCTATATTTACTTAAGGGAAAATGAGCATCAATTCATGGCCACTTTCGCTATAAAGTGGGTATGCATTTTACGTTAAATTAATATAGAAAAGTAATCCTTTCAGTGTGTGATTTTTTTTTCATATATAGGAAAGTTTTCGTTCCCTGGAGATCTTACTGCTATATTTATTTTAAAGCGCCCTCGGAAACCTATAATAACGGTAACTTTAAAGGGTTTTTTTCTTGGGTGGAAATATACTACACATTTACCAGTATTTCAATGATAGTCATTTGTTTTCCAAGTTTTTCACATGAATTACAAAATATTTCCCCAAACTCTGGCCTTCATGGACGGGAGATTAAAACTTGTATAGGGAGACTTGATTCAAAATATTTATCATATATTATATCTCTTATCCTTCGTTTTCATACACAAAATAAATTAAGAGTCTATAAGACTTATTTGATACTGGTGATATTCATAATCGTACCCTATTTTTTAAAGATATATATATATATATATATATATATATATATATATATATATATATATATATATATATGGGAAATGTTTGGAATCAAATCTACCTTGCTGTTATTTCAGATCATTGTTAACTATAACGGAAAGTTTTTGTCCCCCCTCCATAATAACCAGAGGTTTTAGAGAAAACAATATATATATATATTAATTTTATTTATACAAACATTAATGGCTACATATGTGCATACATGTTTCTGTAATGACCCACGTTGGGGGATTACGTCTTCAGGTCAAGAATTACCGTCGAAAGTGATATTTCCACCAAATACATTTTCCTATTTTGTTTATCAAGTTAGAATGCAACCTGGGTGGGAGTCATAAAAAACGGTAAGAGGATGAGTGAGGTCTTTGAAGATAATAAACATCTTTTTCATTTCCCTTACGCCCATCCAACCTAACTTTTGGTTTTTATGGCATAAGGTACTTGAGAATTTAGTTTTCTTGTCTTGGAGTCTGTAAGTTAAGAATCTTGGCTATGGTCAACTAAGTACTGACCGGTGCCTTTTAATCTACATCCACCCACACATACATGCAACACACATACAACACACACATACACAGACACCGCCACACACACACACTCACATTAATACATATATTCAAAAGCGAATCCAATCTGTACGCTTTTATTTTATTCACAACACACGTACTGAAACTAGACAATAACTCTAAAACTACGCAAACTACATCTCCTCCTGCAACTTACACTGCTTCGGCCTCACTCCCTCAGACATCAACAAACTCTTACTTATAATAGTAGACAACATATACTTCACCTACCAACGCCAAACATACAGACAAATTACAGGACTGTCCATGGGTTCCAGTCTCTCAGAAATACTGCGCATCTCGTACATGGACAGACCAGAACGCCGAGCCCTCAATACGTGCAACTCGGTCATATTTCTCTCAAGAGATGTCGATGATGTCCTGATCCTCACATCATCACGCGCCGATGCTGAGAACATCTACACCATATTCTCCGATACCGATCCATACATAGAATTCACCATCGAACACCCCGGCAATAACGGATCCCTATCACTCCTAGATTTCACCCTCAAAATATCAGATGAAAGGACCGTCACTACTAAAATGTACCGAAAAGCAGCCAGCCGAAGTATATTTGTACGCTACAAGTCGGCCCTCCCTACTAAGACCATTATTAGATATGCAAGGAATGAGATCATCCGCATTCAAAACAAGTGCAGTAAGTCTAAATACAAGACAGAATGCACAAAACAGTTCCACCAGATTCTAGAGACAATCGGATACCCCAGCACTGTTATTAAACACCTGTGGAATACGAGAAAACGTGTCAGAAGCTTCCCACCAACAACTGCTTCCTTAAAATTCCCCATCTCAGCGACAAGATCACAACAGCTATCCGCAGGGATATCAGAAGGGAAGGTCTCAATATGCAACTAGCCCACTCATGACCATCCCTTAGACGGCAGCTTTCTAAACACAATCACAACGAGGACCCACCACCATACATACTGACAAATTGCCCCGTATACCCCGCAACCATATGCCACCGCACACATGTATTCCACAAACTAGAATGCTCTGCCTGCAGAAAATTCTCCGTGGGTAACACCACAAGACCCCTACACATAAGGAAAAGGAACACACACAAACACAAGCATCATCATTCCACAAACACCTCAACACCTGCAGAAACACTGATATATCCATTCAAGTCGATATTTTAACCACAGAACACAATATTGGGAATCTTCGCATAAAGGAATCATTACTAATATCCAAATTACGGCCAGAACTCAACAACAGCCTGGAGCTCGGATCATCGTTCATTATATAACTTTACATACGGCCCCCAATAATGACTTACCATTACAACCGTAACCTATTAGAACAGATACATCAGTGCATACCCTTCATTCACTAACTCACAGTACAGACAGGACCTTACTACAAGCACCCTCCCATATAAATTATATATAAAAAATAAAAGAAATTAAATAAATAAGTAAAAAGAACAGCAATATATATATAAAATAATAAGATTAAAATAGTTAGCTGAAGTAACATAAACCAATTTAAAAAAAAACTTTTGATTAAAGCTAGCCCACCTATTCAAACCCAAATAAACACTAACAACAAACAAACAAAATTAATAAACAAATAATAATAAATACTTAAATAGAAAAAATGTTCCATCTATAACAACTTATAGTTTTATTAAAATAAATAAATTAACAATTCCTAATGAATGTCAATCGAGCGCCCCCTTTCCGGCTATCTTCATATTCCTGACAACCGCACCCTTATCCTAAACAGCCTAACAACCGACTGTGAAACGGCCTTTTGTGACCTAGATACACCAAGTCATTCCACTGAATATGCTAAGATATTAATAAATTAGACAAATAAATGATTAATACAGAGCAGCAGGACAATCTGGAAGATCTACAACAGTGTAGTAAATAATGGGCAATCAACAAATCCCCCACTCACCAACAATCATGAGGTTGTTTGCTCAGCAACCGACAAAGCTAATATGCTTGCTAGCCGGTTTGCCCTGAACTCCACACTGGACCCTTCCAACCACCCCCTGCCTGACTTTCCTTTGCGGACAGACGCCACGCTAGACGATCTAAAAATCACCCCTGCTCAGGTACATGCTATCATAAAAAATCTTGACACTTCAAAAGCATGTGGACCTGATCTCATCCCAGCTGTGCTATTAAAAAGTGCTCAGCCGAAGTAGCTCCAGTTCTCTCCAAACTTTACAACAAATGCCTTAATGACTCATGCTTTTCGGGCTGTTGGAAAACCGCTTCTGTGGTACCAATATTCAAGAATTGTGGCGAAAGAACTGACCCATCAAATTATCGCCCCATTAGCCACCTCCCACTTTTCGCCAAATATTTGAGACCATAATTAACCATGCTCTAGTCCGGCACCTTACAGATGCTAAACATCTGACTGACAAAATATATGGATTTAGACAAGCCCGTTCCACAGCTGACATCCTCACTGTAATCTCTGAACGTATATACCATTCACTGGACAAAACAGGGGAGGGCAGAGCAGTAGCTCTAGATATATCTAAAGCTTTTTACAGGGTATGGCACAAGGGTCTCCTCAGGAAAATTAAATCATACGGTATCACAGGTAGAATACTAAGCATAATTAAATCCTTCTTAGATAAGAGAAAAATCCAGGTTGTCCTCGACGGTCGAACATCTAAATAGTGTGATATAAATGCGGGAGTGCCTCAGAGGTCTATTCTTGGACCTCTATTGTTCCTGATATTTATTAATGACCTCCCCGACAAAACTGCCTCTGAGATTGGGTATATATGCTGATGACACTACACTCTATAACAGGCATGACAGGAAAACAAATGAACACATATCTAAAGAAATGGCAAAAACACTAGAGGATAACCTCCAATCTTTAATGGAATGGGGACATAAATGGATGGTCACATTCAATGCTGCCAAGACTAAACTGGTTTCCTTCAATAACTACAAGAAACCTTCTCTGCCACCAATAGCAATGGCCAGTGATTCCCTGTCTGAGAGTACATCTTTCAAACAACTTGGCCTAACGTTCACAGGAAACATGAGCTGGAACAATTATATTGAAAACTTTGGCAGGGCCGCTGCAAAAAAGGTAGGCTCTCTCTCCCGTGCTAGAAAACTACTGACACCTGAAAGTATCCTGTATCTCTATAAGGCCACCATTCGCCCATGTATGAAGTATTGTTGTCACATCTGGGCTGGTGCGTCTACTACTAGTCTCTCGCTCCTAGACAAGGTTCAAAAGAGAGTCGCCAATCTGATAGGCCCTGAACTGGCATCTAAGCTTCAGCCTCTGTCCCATCGACGAAACGTTGCATCCCTCTGCTTGTTCTACAAGTATTTTAATTGTGAATGCTCTGACGAACTGCAGACACTTGTGCCCCCACGACGCAGACACCCTCGACAAACCCGACAAGCAGCTAAATCCCACCCCCACACAATAGAGATCCCTAGATGTAAAAGATCTTTCTACTCCAGTAGTTTCTTCCCCAGAACCGCTAGACTCTGGAATTCGATTCCAGGATCCTGCTTCCCTAACTGTACTGACATGCAGAAGTTCAAGTGAAACGTGAACCGACATCTTGTTGCCCAAATCCCTACATAGTACCCAAGTAGTAGCTGACCCTGGTAGTAGCCCCCTACACCAGAGTGTCAATGTGCCTTGTTTGGTGCGAAAATGTAATAAAATAATAATAATAATAATAATAATAATAATAATAATAATAAATACAACAAAATAAACAGAGAATATACAAAGTTAAAAACAGCTTACGCTAAAACAGCAAGTTATGAACTAAAACAATAAAATAAAATGTATATACAAAAAGTTTTAGAAAAAAGGAACAAAAAATATATTAATTACCTTAAACAGGCTATACATAAACCCCTTCCTTTCATTTGCTCCGAGGCTCCACGCAGCCATCCAATTTTCGCTCTATCATCTAGCATGCTTTGAATCGATCTGTCACGTCTACCATTTGAAAATGGAATTTTTTCCGAAATTATTATGGATATTGTCGCAAACATAACAAGTAAGACATTTGTATTTAATACAACTGAATAAATATATGTATATATAGACATATATGTATGTACTTATTGATTTGTAAATCGCCACTTGTTTTCGTCTTCTTCCAACACCGACTATATATCATTCCTCGCATTGTGATAGCACTCTAATTCTCTACTACATACCTATCCCATACAATGTTTCAAGCAAACTACATATCAATTCTATATATATATATATATATATATATATATATATATATATATTTATATATATATATATATATATATATATATATATATATAATAAGGCGAAACCGCCAGCTAATTTTTTTCTACTCGCCGTTATCCTTTTTAATCATGAATAGTAATAAAATAGTTCTTCCCTTCTAATTCTGATATTTACATTTTGTAACCCTTACCAAAATATAATTAAGCATATAAATGGTATTGTTTTACATGCAGCGAACTTTAAATTAAAATAAATAACAGAAAACATATGTGTATTGTATAGACATTTTTACTTCTAAAACACCTAGGGGCTCAAGCACCACAAATTTCTCGGGTTTCGTAATACTTTCCAGATTTTTTTTTTTTTTTAATTCAATTTTCACCCCAAACAAGGCACAGTGCCACTTTGAAGTAGGGGGCTACTATTAGGGAATTAATTAGCGGGGTCATTATGAAGGGAGAAGAGTAGAAAGATGTTTGTTAACATTACACTTGAACTTCTGCATATCATTGCAGTTGGGAAAGCAGAATCCCGGAAGATGTATATTCATACGTAATACTTTCCAGATGTATATTCATACGCTTTTGCTTTTAGCTAATTTCCAGCAAAATCTTAGGGTCGGAAAAGATTCTATGGCGAGAACAACTATCAAGATGGAAATGATAGTCCATATAATCTAAATTAATACGAATCCTCATCTCAAAAAAATTTAAACAATTTATCTAACCGGAATGTATCAAATTTATAGAAATTTTGTTTAAATGAAAAGGAAATAAATTTGAAAATTTTAGAAAACCAAGTAATGCTAATAATTTTTATTAAATAAAAAAATGTATAATTTGCTGGATTGCCGCGTTAATTCCTATTTCAGTTACATAAATTCTTTAGATTGAAATTATTTTAGTATTTTTTCCAAACAAATTTTCTCTTCTTAAACCATCTTTGTAATAATTATACAAATGATAACTTAAAAAGAGTAAGTTATAGAGGGTTTGGCACTTATGGCCGAGATACACCGTTGCCAGATTATGATTGTTTTTCAAGGTCAAATGTTTATGAAAATAATTTAATAAAAATGATATTGTAAAACTTGAATTGTTCTTGTAAATACTACTTAACAAATAGCGCGAGCCATTATATGCAAAAGCACCAAATAATAGTTATGTTATCAAAATAAAATTGTAAAATTATATATTGTATCAAAATATAAAATACTCATGCATTATACGGGCGGGGCCATTTTGTTTTCTCGGGTTTTATTGAACGAATAATATGGAACGCAACTTTTCAACCTAATTCAACAGAGAAGCACTTATGCATTACACATGTGGGGTTATTTTGTTTGTTTTTTTTTACGGGGTGGGTCATTGAGCGATCGATAGGGGGCGCAACTATGTAATCTAATTCAACAGTGGAATTAATTAAAACAATATTTTGTTATAGTATTTCTTTAATAAAAGAATTTTAATAAATTTCTATTTTTCTCTTACAGCGACTTCTTTCCGTTTAACTGTTTGAACAAAAATCAAATGATGCTTCCATAAAAAAATGTTTTAAAATTGTTTGAAGAAAATACAATGTTGCTTTAATTTTTATAAAAATTCTATTTTCTTATGATGAGTTTCCGTTAAATTATTTGAAAAAAATCCAATGTTCCTCGAGGACAGAGTTAAACACGAGGGATGTTTTTAATGTGAGGAAAGAAACAAAAATTGCCTCAGTCTACAAGAATTTTTCCTCTACTGACTTACGACAGAGAAGCGGATGTGTAGTATGAGAACAGATACTACACTTTGCTCTTAGTCATTTTGTATTTTGCTTTAATACAAAAATGTATTTTTTCAATAAATGATATTACATTTATTTTTGTATAAATTATTATACAATGCCATTTGATTTTCATGTACTTGGTGTTATTTATTTATTTATTGATTTATTTTGTGTGTTATTTGACTAATAAAAAATTACGTTTTATTAAATTTAGACGAGAAAACAATTCAATTACTTTTTTGGTAAATGTAATGTTTAATTGTGATGCTTTTTTTAGCGTTATTATTTAGAAACCTATTATTAACATGGGAGGAGGGGTTTTGTAACTATTTCAAGAAGAAATTGGAGTTATCGCCCTTAAAAATGGTACCGTCTGTATAATACATAAGTGCTAAAAATAATTTCCGTTCAAATTCGACGTATAAATTAATATTCTCTAGATTGAGGCATTTTTTTATTCTATATAAGCTTGACGAATCCTTGCGTGAATCAAACGCGAAATATTCCGTGTAGCTTAATTGCCATATATATTTTTATAACTTACGATATATATATATATATATATATATATATATATATAATATAATATATATATATAATATAATATATATATATGTTAAAACTCCTACTTGTGAGACATCAACTTGGGGTTATTATATAATATATATATATTAAAACTCCTACTTGTGAAACATCAACTTGGGGTTATTAGCTGGTTGGATGACCGAGTCCCTTGTTGAGACGAAGTAGGTTCATTTCACAGTCGGATTTCGGCGCAGCTTGCTTGATCTGTGTTGGTTAATAGAAATTCTTGTGTGCAGGGCGTTTGCTCAGTTGGTAGAGTGCTTTCCTTGCATGCAAGAGGCTCGGGTTTCGAATCCTGAGTTCGGATGTGTCTAACTGATGAGCCCAAATGAGGGCGAAACTCGAGTCTTGGACTTCCGGTTCTTTGACTGTCATGACTCTTGTGGGATGCGACGTTGTTTGGCTGTGGAATTTATTATATATATATATATATATATATATATATATATATATATATATATATATATATATATATATATATATATGGTATTAAAAGTTTAAAAAATGACTTCGGCGCCATCCGTTGGAATCGAAATCAAAATATTCAGTACTCCAGTAATAGTCGGTATTTAGCCCTTTAGCCTTCGCCGATACTGCCTGAACTTTCGTCAGATGCATACAAAAATCAAGACTTAAACGAGTTCAAGATAAATATGTATATGTAAGCATGCTCAGCAAAATAGTGGATTGTACTCTGCTGTGTTTTTTCTTCAATTTGGACTGTTTAGCAGCTATTTTACAGGCTTAAACGCAAATCGAAAGTATACCACAGGTACAAATATTCATATATCAAATTTCAACACTGTAAGGCAAATGTTCAAAGGGAATTTGGTAGAGACTTCATTCACACACGCACAGATAACTTTATATATATATATATATATATATATATATATATATATATATATATATATATATATACACGTGTGCTCGCACATTTTCATATTAAATTTTATACAATAATGCAGAATATACAAACTATGCAAAGAATTCAGCGTAATTGTTAAAAGAAATCAATCCACTTAGAAGAAACCATAAAAGTGAATGAGTAAATTATTAACGCTTTTTTAAGGAATATGCAAATTAGTTAACCTTCATGTTGTTGCTCGCATATCCATGACTTAGTATATTAAAATATTCGTTTTAATAATTTATAAATAGAGAAAATAGGTATTTATTTATGTCAGGTAAGAAAAACACTTCAACTGTATAGGGATATAAATTTATTTTAGAAGTAAAATATTTACTTAATTAATTCTTATTTCAGGAAATATTGTTTCCGTGTTTTTTTTTCAGTGTTTCTCAAGTAAAATGTTAAACTTATATTTTAGCTTTGATTTGGTAAACTTTTCTTTCGTGAAAGCATATTTAAAATAAGACAACATCAGCACACGCAGAAGTATTTAATTGCAATAAATTAAAGTGGCTATAGGATGTTTCAGCTGACAATGAACTGCAATTGAATCGCTTTCAGTTGTTTAAACTTTGGTGTAATGTACATTTTCTTGACGTCAAGTTCTACAAAACAATTAATTTGTTTCTATTTCGTGTTTAATCTTTATCTTCATGTTGTTTTCTCTTCTTTAAACGTATATTTTTTAGTATTTTGTACGGTGTTTACTTACTATCTATTAGTGCAAAAATGTTTCTCCATTTTATCGCGAAGCGGTTCAGAATTAAAGATATATACACTTACAAAGATGTCATTAAGATAAATATGCTGAAATGAAGCAAAGTGTAAATAAATAATATGTATACCCTTCGCAATTTTTAATATAGGTTTCTTTTAACACAACGTATATATAGATGCCGTTTGAACGGCTGTAAATATCGCTTACTTCTTGCTGATTCTTGAATAATTTGGTCTTAAATAAAGAATAGCAAGATCTGGTAGTATTTGCTTCTCAAATGGCATGTCATTAATATAATATGACACCGATGTTGGCAGAAGCGCAAGTAATCAAACTGTGTCGGTATTCTTGACAGATTTGTATTCGAACTGATTGCCTCAGAGACGCTTGAAGGAAATTATTCAACTGCCTGGATAAATTAATGACACGTTACATCCAGGATCATACTATCTTGGTCAAATCTTCCCAAATAAAGAGAAGATCTGATAAAACTATCCGATGATCCGAGTATATACAAAAACATTGTAGTTTTAATAGTTACAAAATATATGGAAAAACATTTTTTTTTTAAATTTTAATGTACATGCATATTTTGTGCAAATATTAAGTTATGTAAGTATTGAAAAATTATTTCTTTTAGAATTTAAATCTTTGAATAGATATAAATCTTGAGTATAGATATATATATATATATATTTTTACACAGTGATCATCACTTATCAAGGGCCGGAAGCCACTCAGGGATAAGGGTTATTGCAAGTACATTACGTTAGTGTGGAGATTTGATGAAGTGTTTAATTAAGGGGCGGTTCATTAGGAATTTGTTAATGTTGGACTTGAACACATCCAGGTTGTAGTCCGGTGGGAAGCAGGCAGACGGAACAGAGTTCCACAGGCGTGCAGTTCTAGGAAAGAAGCTTTGTTCATGAAATCCGCGTTTTGATTTAGGCACAGATATAGAGTAGGGGAAATTTTTCACAGTGGATTCAGCTAGACGAGTGTTTTTCGTGAAAGATTGGTGAGGGGGGACCAGAGATTGGAGTTCAGACGAGCACCTGCCATAGAAATAACGATAAAACAAGGATAGCCTCGCAACGTCTCTTCTGTGGGAGAGAGGTTGCAGGGTAGAGAAAAGGGCATCCCCCACTAAGCCACGAAGTATATTTTGTACTCTGTCAAGGCAGGATAGGCTGTTTTTAGCAGCTCCTGCCTAGATATGGCAACAGTATTCCATCTTTTACATACAAAAATAATTTCATTTTTAATGGTTCTTGTACAAGCAATAAAACCATTTTAACGAACCAATCTAATATTATTGTCATTACCACAACAATAATAAAACAAACCATAACTTTATTGTTGGTGCTTAATTGTCAATACTTTTGATATATTTTCCGTGAAAATAATAGTAAAATAAGAAAGATTAGATGATATTGTACCAACTATCTCATTCATTAAATATTGGCAAAAATTACATTAAGATTATAAACTTTTAATAAATATAAAATTGCATGCGTTAAACTTTTGATAGATATTAATTAACATTCACAATATTTTTATAATTTAAAATATAATGCATTATATTTTGCCAATTAATAAATTTTCTTTCATAATTTTGCGAAATATTAAACTTCATTCATTAAATTTAGCAAAATATTTAATTTCATTAACAAAATGTGTACCAATATTAAATTTAATTCATTAACTTTTAATGAATATTAAATGACATTATTAAATTGATTAAACGTTTCTAATAATTGATTTAACTTTTCGCATTTTTGTGAAGCTTTTAGTCTTAGCTGGTTTTAGTTTAGACGAAATGATTAATGAATAAACGACACAATCTAATAACTATGCTATGTCGTCTTCCAGAAGTACAATCTAAATAAGTTATTTTCAAGTAAAAACTTTCTTCTAAATATCTTATACAATTTGAAGAGTTTGTTTTGCTTAGAGATAAGCTTACATTATTATTCACGCATCTCATAATTTTATGCAATGCGTTTGCTAAACAAGTGAGGTGCGAACTCTGTGTTTTCTTATATACATAATGAATAAAGAAAAATATGAAATAGGCAATGTGTAGGAAAATGTGTTATTGGATATTGAATTGCTTTGAGGTACTGAATACTAAAGAAACTGAAAGTATGCACTACACTGGAGACCGATTCTTTTATTTTTGTTTAGCATAAGAGCCGGGACGCATTGCTGTATGCGATTTCCATGATAAGAGAAATCTATTGCCAATGATTAGAGAAAAACATACGAAGAAGAAAAGAATAATGGAAAATTATATAGCGAGACGAGTCGATGCATACGATAATAGATAAATTTGGTTTTTGCCTGCGATATTACATCTTTATAATAGGATATGTCTAGAGCTAGGATAGCGAGTTGCTCGGTTATTCATTAATTGAAAAAAAGAATTTCATGGCTGAACAGATAGATGAATAGACTCGTCTAATGTAAGGTGCATGAAATGAATGGTTAATCGATAACGCAACTTGCCAGGCTTAAGTTTAGAACATTATTTGTGTCGCTAAATACCTAAAAGACAGTTTGAATTATCGACTAGTCACCACGCTCGAGTATTTTCGGTATCTCTATACAAGGGTTCGTCAGGACAACCGTATTCTACAAATAAACTATGACATTTATTTTTAAACGAGAGTTGATAATTTTATACTTTGATTATTCGAACTACCGTTGTAGTGACGTACAGAGAACTTTTTTCAGGACAGGTGCTCAAGTGAAAGTAACGGCAAAAATATAGTAACGAGGGGCACATGCCTATAATAGAATCCCCTAAAAGGCTACTTTAAAAGAGGAGTAAAAGAGGCAGTTGATTATCAGCTTTAGTGTTATTTGCACAACTTTTGATGTAACCTTTGACTTTCTTTCCTAAGGTGTACTTTATCGAAATCATGAATTATTCTGACGAATACGAGAATCTTCACGGAATTCCGAACGGAAGCATTTCTTTCCGTCAACTATGACCGAGTAGAAGTCTTAAGTAATCTGTAATGTTGTTCTACTTATCGCCTGCAATGAGGATTGAATTCTCATCCTCCAAAAGAGTGTTACTTACAACCGAATTGTACTCAGTACTTAATTCGTTAAGTCAAGTTAGGTTGCGTATAATACTACGATAAATTTTAAGAG
This sequence comes from Euprymna scolopes, assembly GCF_053919585.1. Taxonomy (NCBI): domain Eukaryota; kingdom Metazoa; phylum Mollusca; class Cephalopoda; order Sepiida; family Sepiolidae; genus Euprymna; species Euprymna scolopes. The sequence goes on from NC_136487.1 coordinate 41,825,408, forward strand.
CCTTAAACCTATTCTTATTTTTAGATCTAAAATCTTAATAGTTGTCTCTATGTGGCACTAATTATAACTACTTATTATATATATATATATATATATATATATATATATTCTAGAACGATACATCTGAAGAAGGTTGAAGGTTATATCGATCGGAACGATCTGCTAATAACACTAAAGATATGGACAGTAGTTCGAATAATCCATATAATACACAGTTGGCATAATATTTTAATTAACATAGTATTTATAGTCTAAATAAAATTCTCCAGCACAGATGTACATTGTTTCATCCGAAAAACGATATATCTGCTCTGATATTACCCCAACTAACATAATTTAGCTGAGTACTTCACCAGACAACGTAAATTTTTATTTCTGAAACATGGTAAAACCAACAGATGTTAAAAACATATACTAGCTCGCGCCTGACTTGCCTGGTCGTAAAATACGTTTAAATAAAATATTTTTTATTCATGTAAATTTCCTATTTATAATTATAGAGCCAATTCACTATTGATTATTATTTTATACCCAGTATGCAGTAGTGATTTTCCAAGTTTTTTTTAAATATATGACTCAACCATCAGGTAGGATCTAAACCAAATTATTAAGTTCGCAAGTGGCATTCACTACCATCTGACTTAAAGAGATATGCATATCAAAACTGTATAAATTAATTTTGTTAAATGTATCAAAATATGCTTGCGCATGTGTAGATGATACGCATTAAGTCGACTTACGGCTGCCAAGTATTAATTTTGCAATTTGGATCTCTTCTCATCAATCTTCCGGTTTAAAACAAAATTCAATTTGTTTTACTGGTCTAAATATCCCATATGTCAAGTTTTAAGTCTATAGACGAAATATTATAGAGAGAGGGAGATGACATCGACGTATAAACTGAGTCATTCTGTTTGGTCACGTATCAACTCGACGCCTAAACATATACATAAGGGTATCTCACATGGATATATTACAGTTCGTATTTACATAAAGGTATCATATTTTATAAGAAGAGTATGGATTAAGATGCTTCATACCTTTTTTTTTATCCAGGAGTTCTTCTGTCTTCATTGCTGGGATTTCTGATGAAATATGAAACGATCAACAGCATAATCGATTAATACACCTATATTTTCCTTCTTTTGTGAAACCACAGAGCATCACTTTATATTTTTAAAATCTAAATTAATCTCAGTTGTTTTACAAGGCGTCTGAATTACGTCTCTACATGCTTGTTGTTTCCAGCCCCGCGTCCTGGACTTTGAAGAACATCTGCTTACTTTTGTGACCAAACTCAAACTCTGAAATCTAATCTTCTGGATCTCTGGACTTGTCAGTTCCGTTACATCATTATTGAAAGCACACGTCTCCTATCGTATGACCAACTGTTGAAGATCATTTTGTTTATTTTTAACTCATTTTTTGTACACATCTTCAGTTAAAATCTATTACTACATTCCAGAACAATTTATTCTCTAAACAATAAATAACTTTCAATATAAACTATTTTTAAAATATCACTGGATAAATAGATAAATAGATAGATAGGCAAATAGATAGATCAATAATAACTAATTTAACTTTTAATCATTTTATTAGCTAAAACAAAATTAACAAAGTAGTTTGGTAAAGACCGTTCCTCATACAGACAGATATACAGACAGGCAGGATCATTTAAAGATTATATAGAAAACTTAGTTAACTGATTAATTAGGGAGAGAGAAGTTAAATGTATCGTTTATTTATTATCGTAATATTTAAAAAGTAAAGAACTTTAGTTGAACACTCAGATGTCTATGTATTTTATACAGATCATGGATGATGCCCCTTGATTTATGATGTTTTGCAGTGAGACAAAATACATAATATAACGTTTCCGATATAAGAGATTCCCAACTAATCCTATAAAAGGCAATGTATTTTATTTGGGTTGACACGTTTTGAGTTTCAGTTGCATTGTTAGTGTTAAATACATACATAAACAGATGCATATGATGATGTAAAATGGCAGGTCTTGATTGGAAATGATTTTATTAGTGGCAAGAAGTAATCAGATCTGTTAGTCCTGGGTCATTATGTCTGATAATGATCAGTTTGAAATTATAGAACCTCGAAACCTTCTAATTATTGGTGCTCAGCAAATACGAAGAATGACTGGCCTCTGCAGGAGGAATTGGTGCCTTGCAAAAAACAAAACGATCCGCTGGTAGAGAAATATTGAATACTTTCCCCATTGCTGTACATCAAGCTCGGCTTAATCAAGCAGTTCGCCATGGCTCTCGACTAGAATGTTAACTACATCACTTATTTGCACCCTGTGTTTCCATGATTACCTATGGAGAAGTTTAAAACTGGCATCTTTTACGGTCCTCAGATCCATCAGCTCATCAGAGTTTAAAATGAATGAAATGGAACTAGAAGCGTAAGATGTATTTGTGCTTGTCATGAAGGACTTTATAGGCAATATAAAGGCCAAGAACTACGCAGAAATTTTCTACAACAAGCTGATTGCTTTCAGAATATGGTACAATATGAGCGCCAAAAGGTACTACCTATTTGCATGTATGGACGGGTTTCCTGCGAACCTGGATTAAATGAGTAACGAGTAGGAGGAGAACTCTTATCAGGGCTTGAAAGAGATTGAAACGAGGTATAAGTGTCGCTGGGACACAGTCATGATTGATGACTACAATTAAAATCTGAAAAAAACTCTCTACCCCAAACCATTCCAGGAGCTAGAAAACACGGAATTTCAAGCGCTGAAGTTTGAACAATGGGGAGGCAACATGCAATCCACATGTACTTACCTTTATCAAAGCTCAGCCATTTATAGTTTATAGTAATCTATGTTATTGTTAGATAATCAATATATGTTGTTAGCAAAATATTTTCCTTTTAAAAACATTTAATGATACGCGTTAACAAAAATTAGCTGATATTGCCACAAAAATGTAACAGATATTGTAACAAGATCTGATATTTTTAAGTCAACTTAGCACAATAATACTTGACATGATGAAGAGAAACGGATATAATTTGTTGATTCAGCAGTGCAAAAATATTCTAAATCAGTTGCACAAATGTAGACAATATTCAAAGAGTAAATAATTGTTACCAAGAGTTTCGATAATGGTATTCGAAATGTGGCCACATGAAAGAGTTGTCACTTTTATATTCTTGATTAGCAATGCTAATAGGCCATTTTAAAGCCAAATTTCAAGAATTTATGGTTTTAAGCAATTTGCCAATCAAAAAGTGTATTTAGCTTTTGTTTCAAAGCATAACCTACAGGCTAGGAAAGAAACAAGCATTATTATATAGAAAAATTTAATTTGATTAAATAAACGCATCTCATTTATATATATATATATATATATATATATATATATATATATATATATATTAACACGTATCTTTGATGATTTCTTTTCAGTCGATTTGTCTGTCACAGTTCAGTTTACAGTATCATTTTCATCGTTAAACGGGCAGATTGAATGGTCGCATCTTTTGAATATGGATTCCTGTTAATATTGTGATATAATGTAATTAGCATCTAATAATAATGCAGGTCGTATATGAATACCAAATCAACGATTGCAAATAACACATAAAAAGAAGCTTGTAAATATGTTGTACCGAAATTGTTGTTCTCTGATCGCCATTCCTCAAATTTGCCTGTAATATAAGACGCCGTTGTTTCCGTTTGAATACCTGATTGACTGCTCGATGCTGGATGAAGGTAAACATTGAGAGAAAATTTATTCCGGACACGTTTGCGCTCAACCTCTACACGGCTTATATTCAATCTCGTCTGAATTAATATCTGTTGGTCAATACATAGATTGATACCAAAACAAATTTGTACAGTTATCCTTCAAAATCTTAATAAAAGTTAATATGCGCTGGTTTGCCGGAATCTAACATAATACTCAACGCGTTTCTATTTGTGCTTTGTAACATATAAAACGTTATATTACTAACTGATTACTAAACGCTACTTGGTTGCTCAAGACTGATAGGCAGTGTAATATGGACTAGCGTAACAAGATTATGTTGAAAACTGTTTCCACATGAAGTTATCATGTAATAAATATGAATACTCCCGTGCTCTTTCTCAGAAGAATAGTATTGGCTTGTGTATGCCATAAATATGGACAGCATAAGAGTGAGAGACGTTCAAAGATACACTGAAGGCTAAAGTATAAGCAGTTACTACTACGAACGCCCGTTTATTAAGGGTATTTACTAGGCTGTAATACTCGATTATTTAGCAAAGACCATTCAAGTATTTAAAATAAATACATGTCTTTCCGGGATGTATCAAAGTTAGACTAAGTATAAGGTTGCATAATTTACGTAGATGTCAGGTCTGAGTTCAGGCAATCTACCACTATATTCTGTCAAAAGCAGAACACCGATAATGACAACTATCGAATAAGCTAATGACGTATTTTCTATTTTTTTCTTGGTCACCAGAAAGAGGAAACCCGTGTTTAGAAAATCAGTCTTTTTATTCTGGCATTGTATATATTTTAATTATTATAGTGGTACGAGAGTCGTTCAACAAATAATGTCTCCTATTTTTTATTCCGCCTAAGTGAATCAAAAATAGCTGCTAATTTCACTGTTATGATGATTGAACGTGTGCATTCATTACTTGGAAGTGTCATTACTCTCGTGGCTGTGAAATTAGGGACTGCCCCGGCAGGTACTGACTTTTTCGACTGAGGCATCGGGCTCCTTTTCATCGCTTGCAAAAATAAATTTAGAACATTCATAACTATGTAGGAAAATAAATTCTCGAGCACTAGAGATCGCTCTTTTTATAGTATAGCTGCAGTTTTCGTGGCTTTTTAACGTTTTTAAATATAATTTGATACATAACTTTCGGAACAACCCACGTATATTGTATATCGGAGAATTAAAATAGAAACTCAAATGCATTGGTAAATGCTAATGATTTTCTGTTGACATTTTCTGTTGTTTTCTATTAACGTATTATTTAGGGTGAATCAAAGTGAAATGAAAATCAAAAATCAAACTAAATTATATATATATATTATTATTAGTTTGTTTACTTGTAATGAACAACGCATTAGTGTTGTGTTATTTGGTTTAGTTAGACTACTGTGCGCATCTGAAATGTTATTTCCACAACGTTTCGAATAATGTAATCTTCGACTTTATTCGGGTGTATGTTGTCGAACTCGCGAGTTTTTGTCGAACTCTGGAATCTGCACTCAATTTCATACAGAACCCTTTATTCGATTCAAAGAAATAATATACTATTATTCTATATTTGTCCGCCAGAGCTCGTGGCGTAATGTAACTAAGTAAAATTCAGTTATAAATAGCATTTTTGGGAAGATAAATCCACAGTGCAGACGATATGGAAAAATACAATTGCGATTTGTACACAGTCATAGATGAGGAAATGAAAGTATTCTTCATCCTGCGCATTAAATAAATAGTTTCGTTCGAAATTATTTTTAGATTCCTAAATACGATTGAAAGACTCCAAATTTGACGAGATACAGATTAGAAGATCGGAGATTATCTTAGCCGAGGCGTTGTGAGAAAACACTCAAAATGAAAATGTTAGTCCGAAATAATCAAGTCATATAAATTATAAATTATCTCTTTACACATTTAGAAACGCTTATTATTATTAAACTTTAATTATTAACGTGCAAAAGGAGTATTCTAATGTTTTCTTGTATATAATCATATGAAAGAAATATGACATATATTTGACCGTTCACAGCTTCCTTCATGTTTAGCCGTACGTTCTCATTTTCTGGGAGCGATATTTTGAGAATAAAGGAAAAATTGCTGTTTTATGAGTCGATTGCTGTTTGAAAGTTATGGTCAGTGGAGATTTTGTATTTGCTCATAGTATTCACCATTATTCATATCAATGTATCAAACTATTGTATATGTACTTGTAGTATTGTAATAGTTACAACACTGTTGTAATATTGTAACAGTTACAACACTATTCAAATATTGTATTAGCTACAATACTATTGTAATGTTGTAATAGCGACAATACTATTGTAATATTGTAATAGCTACAATACTATTGTAATAATGTAACAGCTACAAGACTATTGTAATATTTTAATAGTTATGCTACTATTGTTATAGCAACGATACTATTTTGATATTGTATTAGCTACAATACTATTGTTTTTTTTTTTGTTGTTTTTTTTTACACAGTGATCACCACTTATCAAGGCCCGGAAGTGTTAGTGTGGAGATTTGATGAAGTGTTTACTTAAGGGGGCGGTTCATTAGGAATTTGTTAACGTTGGACTTGAACACATCCAAGTTGTAGTCCGGTGGGAAGCAGGCAGACGGAACAGAGTTCCACAGGCGTGCAGTTCTAAGAAAGAATCTTTGTTCATGGAATCCGCGTTTTGATTTAGGCACAGATATAGAGTGGGGGAAATTTTTCACAGTGGATTCAGCTAGACGGGTGTTTTTCATGAAAGATTGGCGAGGGGGTACCAGAGATTGGAGTTCAGACGAGCACCTGCCATGGAAATAACGATAAACCAAGGATAGGCTCGCAACGTCTCTTCTGTTGGAGAGAGGTTGCAGGGTAGAGAAAAGGGAATCCCCCACTAAGCCACGAAGTATATTTTGTACTCTGTCAAAGCAGGATATGCTGTTTTTAGCAGCTCCTTCCCAGATATGGAAACAGTATTCCATCCTTGGACGTACTTGGCTTTTATTGTAATAGCTACAAGACTATTCTAATATTTTGATAGCTACAATACTATTGTAATATTGTAATAGCTACACTACTGTATCATATCGATACATTCAATTGCCGTTTTAATAAAAACAATTAATACAAGTAGTCGCAATAAATGATCTAGCTTTTTGTAATCGTTAATTATAAACATTGAATTAGTATGTTACACTTACAGTTTAAAACATTTAATATCTTTACTCGAGACTAAGTAACATTATAATTCCAAATTTATAGCTAAACTAATTGTTAAACTCATCATTGAGTATCGATCATAAAAGATATCAAAATGAGGATGGTTGAATGTGTCGTAAAACTAATGACTAATTTTTTTGCATATTTCTTACAGTGAAACAGTGCTTACTGAAATGAACATACATCATTATGTAGACACACAAAGAGTGATTGTAAGGACTCGCATATAACTGTTCTAATTTTTAATATTTAATAATTTATTCACGTCTAGACACAAAGTATGAATATTAATACAGTTCATTGGTTTAGTAAGCGGTCTACCGAAAAGCAGTTACAAATAGATTGTTATGGACATAATTGACATCATTAACATATTCAACCTTACTTCTATATTATTAAGATATACGCACATATATGTTTGTATATACATATATATATGCATATATATATGTATATATATGTATACATACATATTAATCTACAGTGTTTTATTTATCAATGTATATATATATATATACATACATATTCACACATAGTGTATTGGCCCTGTCGGTGGGGTCTTGGATATGACCTTAAACTATATCCAGTGGTGAGGCCCCAGCTTGTGGGCTTTGGGGAGTGTGAAGCCACCCTTTAATTACCATTGCTCCCAGGTCCACTCTGACCCGGAGTGGTAGTACCTGTTAGGGTCCCAACTATGGGTTAAATAGAAACCGACGTGAAAACAACAAATATATTCTATTAAAAAAAAATTTCTTTAAAATCTTTGGATTCGGCATTAAATAACCCGAAAAGGGTTGATATGCCGTAAAACAAAACCAACCAACCAACCATCACACATAGTGTATCAATCACATAGACTCGTAAGCATATATATATATATATATATATATATATATATATATATATATATATATGTCATAGAAAAATCTTATCATTAAAAATTTATTCAAATTTTCAAAAAAATTATAATTATCTACCTGTAAGAAAGTTATACAAAATATTAATTATCGGACAAGGAGTCCAAATAAACAAGAAAGACCTCGTTCTGCGGAGTTGCGAAAATGCAATTCTTCCAATCAAAGAAATGAGATTTTCAACATATACAATAAATTTTGCAGGATGATGCATTAAAGCAAAAACTATAAATATGATATCAATCATACTTGCATTAAAAAATTATAATACAATCAGTGACAGTTTATAGCGATTCAAAAAGATTAAAAAACAGGAAAAAGAGAGAAAAAAGAATATGGTAAAAATCCAATGAATAAGAAATTAAAGTTCAGAATAGGATGAATCCAAAATGAGTCGATTGAAAATCCATTCGTAATTTATAAGGAACAGAAAAACAGCATTATAGATTTCCAAGGTAAATTAAAGCTTCCAGAAAAAACACCAGATCATGGAGAAGAGAAGTTTCAATTTATTTATAATGCGATATTTAAAAAATATCACATAAGGCAAATCAAGAAATGGCATTAAGTCCGCTAAATATGTAATTTGCTTCAAACATTGTGTTGGATAGGTATGTAGAAGAGATTTAGAAAGCTATAACAATGTAGGGAATGGAATGTAGAGAGTGTTGAAGAAGAAAGACGGAAACAAGTGACAATTTACAAGTCAATAAGTATATACAAATAGTTATTCAATTGTGATTAGTATACATGTCTTACTTGTAAAGGTATCTTGTATGTGACAATTTCTATTATATATTTCGAAATAATCCCTTTTTAAATGATAAATGTAACTGATCTATACAAAGCAAGAAGAAAACAAGAGGAGTGAAAATAAATGAATTGAATTGCTATGTGGGGTACCAAAGTAAATATAAGGAAGGGGGTGTATATGTATAGCGTGTTTGGAGTGATTAACATTGTTGTTGTTGTTGTTGCAAGATTTTTCTTTTGTCTTCCTTTTTTATATTTTTTCTTTTTATAATGTGTTTCCTTGCATAATCTTTATTTTATTTTATTTGTCTTTTTTCTGTTGTTTTTGTTTAGTTATTTATCTTCCTTGCTTATTCAGTGAAATAACCTGGTCGATGTAAGCCAGGCAAGTCGCTCACTTGAATGGGTTAAGTATTCAGAAAGAGGAGGAGGGGGAGATGGAAGAGAAGAAAAGAGAAGGAGATAGTAGAGGGGGTTGTGCTGCACCCCAAACAAGGCATAGTGCCTCTTTGAAGTAGGGGCTACTATCAGGGACATAAGTTGCAGGGAAATTATGAAAGGAGATGAGTAGCAAGATGTCTTTTCTGCACGTCAGTACAGTTAGAAAAGCAGAATCCCGGAAGGGAGTTCCAAAGTCTAGCAGCTTTGGGTAAGAATCTATTGGAGTAGGATGGTTTCTTACACCTAGGGATCTCTACAGTGAAGATATGAGATTTAGCTGCTTGTCGGGTTTGTCGGGGGTATTCACATCGAGGGAGTACAAGTGTTTGTAATTCGTCAGAGCATTCACCATTAAAGTACTTGTAGAACATGCAGAGGGATGCAACATTTCGTCAATGAGACAGAGGCTGAAGCCTAGATGACAATTCAGGATCTATCAGGTTGGCGACTCTCATTTGAGCTCTGTTAAGGAGTGAGAGACAAATAGCAGATGCACCAGCTCAAATGTGACAACAGTACGTCATACATGGGTGAATGGTGGCCTTGTAGGATACTTTCAGGCATAAGTAGTTTTCTAGCACGGCAAAGAGAATCCGCCTTCTTAGTAGCAGCCTTGGCAATGCTCTCAATGTATCTATTCCAGTTCATGTATCTGTAAACATTCAGCCGCGGGGTTTAAAGGAAGTACTTTTAGGTAATGTGTTTTTGGCCATTGCTATTGGCTTCTTGTAATTATTGAAGGAAACAATTTTAGTCTTGGCAGCATTGAATGTAACCATCCATTTTTGTCCCTATTCCACTACAGATTGGAGGTCATTCTCTAATGTTTCTGCCATTTCCTTAGATATGTATTCATTTGCTTTCCCCTCGTGCCTGTTATAGAAAGTGGTGTCATCAGCAAATATACCCATCTCAGAGAAAATTTCATTAGGGAGGTCATTTATGAATATCAGGAATAATAAAAAACTAAGGATAGACCCTTGAGGTACTCCCGGATTTATATCATTATTGCTTAGATGTACGACCGTCGAGGATAACTTGGATCTTTCATATTATATTATTCCATATTATGTAATTTTCTTTAGAAGACCATCATGCTATACCCTGTCAAAATACCCTGATAAATTTCAAACAAGTAAAATATTTGTTTATTTTCCTACTCTTACGTTGTGATTTGGCTTTCAAACGCACTTAATGCGTATTTTATTTTTTCAAATTAAAACAACGTTTTTATATGAATTCTCATCCGTGACGTTATTCCCGCGTTGCCTACGCACAGTTCAAATATTCCAAAATATAACTGCTAGATACAACGCGCGGTTCTTTAAAAACAGACTTCTTTCTCCAACTTTACGACATGGCAAAGAAGAAGAAAAGGAAAAAAGAAACAAAACATCACACTGAAGATGGAGTATATCTCCGAAAATATATTTGTGATAAATTTCAAACAAGTAAAATATTTGTTTATTTTCCTAATGTTACGTTGTGATTTGGCTTTCAAGCGCACTTGAAGCGTATTTTATTTTATTCAAATTAAAACAACGTTTTTATATGAACTGTCATCCTATGGGACATAATTAGAAGTACACAGCATTTCAATTTCAATTACTTTTCTTATATTCTTGTCGATGCGATTGGCATATATATATATTGAACTCACCATAGCATACGCGGTATGTACCTATTTTCATTTAATAATAAAATCAATAGTCCTTCTATATATCATAGATTACTTTATTTCTTCTATTTTCTTTCCCAACAGTTTCAATATATTACCATTCTCCTCTCACATACAATCATTACGCTTTTAATGAAGCTATCGCTAGACGTCGCATCCCTAATATGTTCCCAGCTTCTTCCCTTCTCTTCTGATACGCATTAAGCTTCGAAATACAATGGTATAAAAAGTGTACTTATGCTACAACCCAGTTGAGTTATCATCCTTATTGAATAAACGAATAAATATATATGCATTTTCTTATTTTCTTGATATTCTGTATCAGCCCCAAAGCTATTTGTTGAGCTTTGCATTATCATGGTAAATTCCTTTCTTAAAAGAATCGATCTTAGCCCTATATATGTGTGTGTGCGTGTGTTAGTTTGTTAGGTCAAGTCTCCGTGTCTGTTTCTCGTGAATACGTGTTCCATTCGTTTCGTTTTAAGATTTCTTATATATTCTCCGAATTAGTTGTTCATCATAACTAAGACACCAAATAAAAATTTGCGGTCTTATTCACTCACATCCCATCTACTCTTACCCTCTCCCGCACTACCGGTTTAAATTTGTTCATGTCCTAATAATGCTAGAAACTGTTTTATGTATTTATTTACACGTTTCTTCTGTTATTTAGTTACATAGTGAAATTATATACTACATAAATTATATATGTTTATCAGAGTTTTACTAAAAAAAAGTATAATTAACGGAGTTTGTATCTCTGTAAATACCAGACAGTAGCATATCTGCCATACATATAATAAAATCCATGCATTATCTTTTTTATTTCTTTGAAAATAGTTATGTTTCATTAGTATCAGAAAACCCAACATTGGTGGACTCTCTCAGTACACATTATCTGCATTAGTAAGGGAACAATCATATCAAACTGTTTTCTTGGGATTTGTAACTAACATTATTTAGTAAATATACACGTGAACATATATGTACGCATGTATATACATGCTTCTAATATTTGTACTATTATTCTTATAAAGCTGTATAGGTATTTTACTGAAGTCATTTTGTGTTCAATAACTGCTACTTGGTTTGGCTAGATTTCTAATTTGAGAATGAAATGCAGCGTTAGAGAGATTCTAACTGGATGTTACCTCGATATCTGCTCGTCAGTACCTCTCAATTCTCATTAAACGGACTACGATAAAAACTATACTTACAAGGAAATTAATTATATATCATCCTCTGTCGGAATGAATAAACTCATTCCTAAATGAAACTTTTGAAAATTCAGCATTGTGTTTTCATGCATAAGTAGATTAGTCATTGTTAAATAGCCGATATACAGACATTTGACGACGTCAGCATGCAGGAAAAGACCAGTTATGAACGATAAAAGAATCAATTATAAATAAATACCAACATGTATAAACATCCGGTTAAATGCATTTACAAAAATGACTTTTATTATTTGATTTAGGTACTCGATCGCTCACTTGCGAAAGCGCAGATTTGTAAAAATTTCGTTGGACACGACAATGTGCGAACTTTTTGTGTAACGTTAAAATGATGCTCAAACTTGATCCAACTGCTGCATAACTCGAACTCGGTACTGTAGTCACCATTGACCGTAATGGATTACACTCTTTATTAGTGACCTCTGACATATCTGACCAACCTATTACGAGATATATGTGGGATAAGTGACTTGTGCATTCTAAAATTGTTGTGGAGACGCCCACTAATTAGCATACGTGGGTGAACAAGGTATAGATAAAGCTGTCGTCAGCAAGACCGGAGAGCTGTGTTCGAACGCCGGATAGGCAAGACGCATGTGCCGGTTGCTCCATAAAAGACTTTAACACGTCCTCTGCCAGACAATCTTCCAACTGCAGTACAACTGCACCTTTGTAAATATTAATTCAATCTCAATCAGTCTCGACACCGGTCCGGAACTCGAATCATGCCTTTTCTACAAGCGCCGGTATGAACTCGGTGAATACTCGGCAGATGGCGGCGATCAGGCTGGCTTTGATGTTGTGGGAGGTCTTGTTGGTGATGTTTTTACGGTATGACAAAACGTAGTAGCACATTCAGGTCGGGCAGGAGGGGGGCAGTGAGAAAAGGTACTAAGTCGTAGCGATCCTTCTGAAACCAATCCTGGGTCTCTTTCGACTTGTGGGCGAGCGCTGCCACACTCAGTGTCTGCAAGGGGCCACCTGATTGCGCCAGCGGATCACCACACTCTTCAGCACATCCAGGTACATTTTGGTGTTGACTTTCAAGCCAGTGGCTCTCACTGTAAACCATACCAAAGACCATAACCGTACCGGGAAACTTCGTTTTCCTGCGCCCGCAAGCGTCGAACCGTCTGGATTTGCATATTGAGAGTATTGACAATCGTCTTGTTTTCATAATCATCGGTAGAGAACATGAGTTGTAAAGTGGCCTATCTCCGATCTTGCTCATTGAAGATTGTGTCACTTTCAGACAAAATAGAAAGCTTCTATCGCTTTTGGGATTTATACACAACTAGTCAACTAGTACATGGGCTGCAACAAAATAAGAAAGCCGGTTTTCATCGAACAGAAATGTAATCACGTCGTCTTTTCTAGGGCGTTAATTTTATCGTTCCATCCGGCTTTCAAGTAAATATTCAACTGAATATGCAGTATTGCGTTATATAATATTGTATGTGTATATACAAGAAATAATTATGCACACACATATATACATATGCATACATAAATATATATATATATATATATATATATATATATATATATATATATATATATATAGCTACTTGAAGATGCATCTGTAATTTTTCGAATGAAATATAATATAAATCATGATATATCTTTGAAGATTTTATGTTAATAATTTAATTATACATGTAACGCAATGCATTAAAGTGTTTAGAAACATACAGAATTTCCGAAATCTTTCAAATTCATATGGAATCCTACACTTTAAAATCCTTTCAAAATCCTTCTTTCAATATGCGGAAAATAACTTGTGTTATTCTTCTCACTTTGAAGTTTATAATCAATCTTACACAATTGCATCAATACGTTGTCACATATTTCATGCGCGTTTTCAGGATAGGAAATAAGAAATAACTTATACGTAAATATTTGTATTGTAAATATTGACAATAGTTATAAAAATATATCAAAATTGGACAGTAGATATTTGAAAGACAATTCATATTTTGGGGTTGATTTTTTTTTTAAATCTACAAATATTGCGGGGTATCTATATCAGGATATATCTACTTATACATACAAGGTAATTTGTGTGTGTCTGCATGGAATTTCGTTCCTTATGGATTTTGAAACGGCTGTAATGATGTTTTAACGTCACACAAATATACTTTAGGTGTCTAGTGTCGTTTTAGATATGTTTTTCTTATTAAAATCTCGCCAAGAAGTATCGAACATCAATAATCGAAAGAATTTAATTAAAAAAGAGAACAATCCGATTTTAACCAACATTAACACCCATTTTACAGCCCAACAACACGTGCATTAGTGAGGGTTTATCAAGTTAAATATCTCGCTTTGTCAGACTAACGTTATGTTTCTCATAATACAGGGACACTTTCGAAATAAATGTTTCTGTTTCGAGCATAATTCGACCATGCAACTTGCTTTTTGCATTTTAAAATTTAAACGTTGCCTGGGTGTTTCGGTGTGTATGTTGAGCAAGAAAAAAAAACAAAGTGGTAGTAGGAAGGCAGGCTCGAACCCGTATCGCGAAGGAGGAAAAGAACGGGAAAAAACCTGACGTCTTTGCTGTAACGACCACCGCAAAACCGAAAGTGACGTAGGTTTAAATTGAGGCTAAGACAATCGAAAGAAGAGAATGACTTTCAAAAGTAGCGGCGAAAAAAGCGACCCCCTGTAGAAAAGTGCCCAGTTGAAGGTGAAGGTATTAATGTTTTTAGCCAATCTTTCGATATGTGTCGTCTGAAAGTCAAACTTCAAAACGATATTGATCTTGGTAAAATCTGTCGCCTCTGTCGAAAGGTTAAGGCAGAACTGCAAAATACATTTATATATTGGTAACTAAAATTTTTCGACCCAAGCCGATTAAAAAGCTTGGCCTATCTCTGAATACCCTTCATGTAAAATTTCAAATGTTTAGACCAGAAATTGTCTGAATAATTTGGTAGAGACCGCAGTGGTCAATTTTTGTTTTACTTTGACCCCTATTATGATCCCTTTAACGTGTATTGTTTGGAGCTGAAATCAAGTTATTAAGTAAGTTAGATCCATGTCCAAGGAACCTATATCTAAAATTTCAAGTGTTTAAACCCAAAATTGGCTGAGGACTTTGGTAGAGTTTTCAAAGGTCAAATTGTTTAACTTTGACCCCTTAATAGCCAAATTTCTGGCCGAAAACCGATGACAGATTTCCGCAAATCTCAGTACCCTGCATATCAAATGTTGACAGAGTTATTGTGTAGGGAAATGTACACAAACACACACATACACACAGATAGAGACGTTCACTTTTATAGATATAAATATATATATATATATATATATATATATATAGAGAGAGAGAGAGAGAGAGAGAGAGAGAGTGTGCGACAGAAATGTCTCCCACATTTTTACATGTGATTTTCCCCAGTCACGTTTGTGCAGATTTTGAGCAATCATTAATTTGTATGGATGGAACTGAATATCAGTGTATGCAATTCGTTTGACTGTTCAACCAGACAATCCCAAGGTCAAATCATGTTTTCCAGCTGAACTTGTAGAAGACTGAATAACAGACAGTCTCACAGCTTGACTACTGTCTGGCGTTCGAGCGCTTCCAGATCTTCCAGGTCGCTTTCTTTTAAGTGCTGAACCTGTAGCTCTAAAAATTTGCAACCTATCGCTACATTGATTTTCTATTTGAAAGAGTATCATGCCGCCATTTCTTGTAATGAACTCTGAAAGGTCTATGTGTGTCAGTTAAAGAGTCATCAATCTTCAAAAACATGTCTACAGTAAAAGTGCAATGCGCACTAGACCAAACCATAATCTACCTCTCAAACGTGGAGGTAGGAATGAATTGAGGAATCCCTCTCTATTGAATATATTATGGGACAGTTTTATTGTAATCTTTTATTCTTACCGGATTAAACGATAAAAATGCAACAAATGTGGAGAGTGCTATCACTTGAGATAACATCAACTGAAGATAGTAAACTATTCTTTTTATCAACAAGTGCAGTGACATGCCGGTAAAATCTTATTTCGAATACTATGTTACGTGGAGTACTTGGACAGTGTGTTTGAGAGACTATTATTATTAATGTTATTATTATTATTATTATTATTATTATTATTATTATAATTATTATTATTATTATGGTTATTATTATTATTGTTATTATTGTTATTATTATTGTTATTATTGTTGTTATTATTATTATGTTATTATTATTATTGTTATTATTGTTATTATTATTATTGTTATTATTATTATTGTTATTATTGTTCTTCTTCTTATTATTATTATTGTTATTATTATTGTTGTTATTATTATTATTATTATTATTATTATTATTATTATTATTATTATTATTATTATTATTATTATTATTATTGAGAGACTGTTATTAGAGTCTAACATAATACCCGCCATCTTTGTTCGTCATGCTTTAACGAAACTTTTCTTTTGATAACTAATAATTAATTTTTGCCCGAAATTTTTTTTTACATAAGCATCACCACTTATCAAGGCCCAGAGACCACTCCAGGATAAGGGTTAAGAGTGTACAGTAGTCGATTGGACAATATAGTAATCGTTTTTAATTGAAATTCGGTAATGTACAACACATATTTAAAATTATTACCATAAGTTTCTGTTGTGCTAAATTTTCAGTATGTCACAGGTAAGAGTGTGTTTGTTTTTACATCAGAGTGCTATAGTGGAGAAGCACCCGATTTTTTATATGAATGTTATACTACTCGAATATATTACATAATTTTCGATTTTGATAACTTATGTACATCACATATAAGAATTTCTTTGTTTTTCATATGGGTACTTCACTGTACAAGTACGTTATTTCCTGGGTAGGATAGTGTAAAAGTACCATTATTTTCTAATTTCAAAATGTAAAAACTCGATATAAGTAATTTTCTAATTTAAAAATGTAAGAACTCGATACTTTTAAGTAATTTTCTGTTGTGCTAAATTTTCTGTGCGTCTAGAGTAAGAATTTGTTTGTTGTTTCATCTATCGCTATAGTAAAGAAGCACCTTATTTCTTATTTAAAAGTCATGCTATTCGAATGTATAACGTGATTTTCAGTTTTAATAACTTTTATGCACGTCACAGGTAGGATTTTATTTGTTTTTCATGTGAGTACTATACTACACAAGAACCTTATTTATTGGATAGGATAATGTGCAGGTACCTTATTTATAATATATAGATGAAATTACTCGATGATTTTACATAATTTTTTGTTGTGCGAACTTTTCCCTATGTCATAAATGAGAGTTTGTTTTTATAATAGAGTGTTATAATAAAGAAGCACCTTATTTCTAATATAACTGTCACACTACTCGAATATATTATATACTTTTCGGTTTGGATTACTTTTATGTACGTCACATGTAAGATTTCCTTTGTTTTTCATATAGGTTCTATTCTGTACTTATTTCTTGGGTAGGATACTATACAAGTACCTTTTTTTTCTTATGTAAAAAATGAAAGAACTCGATACGTTTATGTAATTTTCTGTTGTGCTACATTTTCTGTACGTCAGGGGTAAGGATTTGTTTATTCTGCTATCTGGGTGCTATAGTGAAGAAGCACCTTATTTCTCATATGTAAGTCATGCTAATCCAATATTAAACAGAATTTTCGATTTTAATAACTTTCATGTATGTCACATGTAAGATTTTCTTGGTTTTTTTTCATGCGTACTATATTACACAAGTACCTTATTTGATAGAATTTCTTGTACACATAAATACATTAAAAAGTGATCATTGTGTGTGATTTTTGGAATATGACTATACACATATACAAACATATATAATACATTAAATTTATAATGATCAGTTAACTAGTATATAAGTGAATCCAATATATACAAATATATAAGTATATACGTATACTAATCATTCATAATGATCGGTTACTTAGTTTAGGAGTGAATCCAATACATAGAAATATATAAACATATACACATAATTATAATTTATAATGATCGGTTAATTAGTTTAAAGGTGAATCCAATACATACAAATATGTAAACATATACACATAATTAAAATTAGTAATGATCAGTTAATTAGTTTAGGAGTTGGTCCAATGCATACAAAACAAAAATAACCTTCTTAGTGACACTCAATATGGTTTCCGTTCTGCTAGATCTACAGCAGATGTGCTTACAGTTATATCTCATAGGATTAGCAAATCTCTCGACGGAGGCAACCTTTCTAGGGCAATTGCTCTTGACATATCTAAGGCTTTTGATAGGGTATGGCATAAAGGTTTACTTCATAAGATCTCTAGCTATGGTATTGCTGGAAATGTCTTCTCAATTATTAAATCATTTCTTTCTGATAGGTTCATAAGAGTAGTAGTTGAGGGGCAAAAATCAGAAGCTCACAGTATTAATGCCGGTGTCCCTCAGGGATCCATCCTGGGCCCAACTCTTTTCCTGATCTATATTAATGATCTTTCAAATCACATCCTTACATCATTTGTAGACATCTATGCTGACGACACTACCATTTATGGTAGTACATCTAAGACAGTAAACGACCAAGTTCTCTCCAATTCTCTCTCCTCTGATCTTGAGCACGTAGTACACTAGGGAAAGGAGTGGCTGGTTACTTTTAATGCATCTAAAACCAAGCTTCTCTCTTTACATCATAAACATTCTGATCCACATCTGGCATCAATTGAAATGAATGGCTCTCGTCTTCAGGAGGCCTCAAGTTTTGACAAGCTTCTTGGCTTGATCATTACTCCTGATCTTAAATGGAACACGTACATCAAATCTGTTGCCAAGGCCGCTGGAAAAATGGTGGGATCTTTCTATCGATCCGGTAGATATCTCACTGCTGATGCTATTCTCTATCTATATAAGAGCCAGGTACGTCCGAGGATGGAATACTGTTGCCACATCTGGGCAGGAGCTGCTAGAAAGGACTTGGCCTACCTTGATAGAGTTCAAAATAGACCGTAGCCTCGTAGGAGATGTCCTTTTCTCTGCCTTGCAACCTCTATCTCACAGAAGAGATATTGCGAGTTTGTCTCTGATGTATCGTTATTTTCATGGAAAGTGTTCTACTGAGCTTCAATCTATGGTCCCCCCTCGCCAAACTTTCACAAGGAACACTCGTCTAGCTGTAAACACTATCAATAATTCCCCCACTCTTTATCTGTGCCTAAACCTAAACGTAGATTCCATGAACAAAGCTTCTTTCTTAGAACTGCACGCCTGTGGAATTGTCTTCCGTTTTCCTGCTTTCCGGCTGACTACAATATGGTTGTCTTCAAGTCTAACGTAAATAAGTTCTTGATGAGCCGTTCCATATAAGTTATCAAATTTACCAAATTTTCATTACTAATGATTACTATATTGTCCAATTTCTAATGCACACTCTTTAACCCTTATCATTGAGTGGCCTCTTGGCCTTGATAATGTGGTGATGCCTATGTAAAAGAAAATGATCTGTCAATTAGTTTAGGGGTGAATCCAAAACATAGAAATATATAAACATATACAGATAATTTATATTCTTATGGGTCGGTTAATTAGTTTAGGGGTAAATCCAATACAAATGTCATTACTTGATCTATTTACGTGATATTTGGAATGTAACAAATAAGCCGATATATCATATATATTTGAATATGACATTTTCGTTACGTAAATCAAAAACATTCTTCTGTATTTTTTTAATCAAAGTGTTATTGCGTATTCATTATATAACATTTAAAAATCAAGATACCGGAATGTAAAAAAAAAAGAGATGATGGGGATCGAAACCCTACCACTTGTGCTAGTTATCAGTCACGTTAGCCGTTGCACCAAAGAGACAATCGCTTTAAAAACGTTGTTAAATATCTTAATACATACCTTTGTCTTTTACTCGATGCAACGCATGCGCACAATGACGCCGTTGTGCTAGGCTAGTCAATGTGTTATTGCTTTCAAGTTTAACCTGTTTTTGAAGCCCTTAGCAATTATTTTGATTTATTAAATTCCCATAATAAAATACTGCACCAAAAAAATGCAATCTTTTGAGCTATTGCGCGTCGTCCAACGATAATCCGCCTAGGTGGAGATATAATTTGAAAAACAGAGACAGACAGACAGAAACACACACACACATAGTGAGATTTATATATTAGATTAAGTATTTTAAAATTTCGATATATTCGCATGTACACAGAAATTCTTTCTGAGTTTGAGAGACTGTTATTAGTGTCTAACATTATCTCCGCCATTTTAGTTCATTATGCTTTAGCGAAACTTTCTTTTTTTATAACTAATAATTAATTTTTGCCCGGAGTGAAACCAGCAAATGTTTTGCTATTATATCGCTGCTTGACGTGAATAAAACGGAAGAGATGCCATTAAGGCGACATTTTAAAATAGATTTTTCACAGTCAACATTAAGGAACTTGGATCTTAATTACGGTGTCTAAAAGCCACCGGAAACTTTTAATCAGAAACTTGTAGATATTTCTTAAATTATTTACTGAGCTTTATTAAATCTGTAGAGAACAAATAAGATCAGAAGCAAATATAAGCATAATTTAAAAAAGAACATTGAACTAGAAACGCAACAAGAATATGGATATTAAAGTACTGAGTAATTCAGTGGAAGTGGTTGATAGAGAAAAGAGAACAAAATTAGGAGAGCGGCCAAGTGATAAGTAATCAGTCAAAAATGGTTCCCTATTGGTGCACATGCACTTAAAGTCACATCGTCACACATACGCACATACATGTATAGATGTGGATTTATTTACTATATAAACAGTGTCACTATTTAAAGGAAAATAGCACACACACACACACACACACACACACACATATATATATATATATATATATATATATATATACATATTCACCACCATAATTTTTAAATCATCACTTGCATGAGAACGATCAATGGAGGCCGAAAACGTGTGGGCGACCGAAAAATACAAATGCGAATTACTTAAGATCTCTATCCAGTCACGGCTGACGTAACAAGAACATGCTACCGTGGTGAAGTATATAAAAGGTATCGCTCGAAATGCCGTCCAAATTCCCGAGTTCGATAGAAACATTCCCGAGTTCGACAAAATACCTGAAGAAGGTCAGAGGTTATATCGACCGAAACGCTGAGAAAATCACACTCAAGATGCAATGAATTCAAATACGATTAGACAATCTACTCTAGAATTAAATTCGCTACAGAAACATTAGCATAAACTCACTATGAAACAAACAATAAAATGCATTACTTTTTTTTAAGTAACAGCTTTACTTGTAGGTGTCTATCATTCAAACACAGTAGTTATAGCTAAGTGGCAGTTTTAGTCATTTAGAACTGTTTTAACGCTTTACCGCTCACTCATTTTTTCGACCAAATTTCAAACAATTATTACAGTTTATAGATCACCTTCTCAGCTATATTGTGAAAAAAGAATTTTCAGTTTTCATTCAGTAAAACAAAAGTTATGATTAATTTTCTGGTATTCAACTTCACTTATAATCTTAAATGAAGCACATACATCAAATCTGCTGCCGACATCGCTGGAAAAATGGTTGAATTATTCTACCGCTCCAGTAGATATCTCACCGTTGACATAATTCTCTACCAGTATATTAACCAAGTAGGCTCTAGGATGATATATTATTCCCAACATATATGCAAGAGCTGCTCGGAGCATTCTATCCTGCTTTGACAGAATTCAATACCGACTTCGTAATCTATTAAGTGATTCCCTTTACACTTCCCTGCTCTTTCTTTTACACAAAACGCTTCATCGTTATTTTCATGACAAGTGCTCATCTGAGCTCTAATCTATGGCCCCCTTACCAAACTTTGATAAAACCACTGATCTATCTAAAACCACTATCAATAATTTTACCCACTCTCCATTGGTGCATAAAGCTAAATGCGAATTCTGTCAACAAAACTTTTTATCTAGAATTGTCTGTCTATGAAGCCGTTCTGCTAGGCTGCTTTCCAGCTGACTACAATATTATCGTCTTATAGGCCAACTTAAACAAAATCTTGTTGAACCATCGCTTTAAATAATCACATTATACCAAATTTCCACTATTTACGATTACTACACTATTGTCTCAATGAAAACCATACACACATAAACCCCTGTCCTTGAGTAACATCCGGAATAAATAAGTTATGGTTTCTCTGTAAAAGAAAACTATATACTTAGACCTAACTCACATTTTCCTACTTCAACAAAACCTGTGACTTATGTAAGATGTTCGAGCTTCATTGGACTGCTGACTTTTATCCCATGTTGTGCCGCAACGGCTATCATTACGGATCATTCTGCAGGATCTAAAAATGTGTTTTATAGTCTGGGTTTTCTTGGCACATAATTGAAGCTCCTTCCATTTAGCGAGGTTGGTCATCAGCGGAAGCACGTTGTAAAACTTACAACGTGCATATATGAAGCTCAACTTTACCAAAGCTATATGCCAAATGTCATTCTTTGCATAGATTCTTCCTAATCCGTCAATTCTCCATGCAATGACTGTTGGACTCCTTTTACGAGCCTTTTACTTAATACTCTGATTGTTTTGCTATAGAAGCTTACATTTGATCATCTTAGAGGAAAACGTGGTCATTTCTTGTAAATCTACTGATTATTGGTTCTATTGCCTCAACTGTGCTTATAGTTAATTCCTATACGAGAAGAGGCCCTAACATAATTTTGATGAGAACGTGTTGAAAACATAACTCCTATCTGCCTTATAGTGTATAGCGCCTGATCATTTTTAGCCTCTTATCAATTGCTTTGATTATCGTTTTAATTTGTTTGGAGTGTTATGTGCTATTGTATAATCTAGCCAATTTTTTTATCGATGCTTCTGAGACGGTATTTCCTGACTACCAACTACAGAGCAGATATCCTAATGCACTTTCCCTTTTCCTGGGGTAAAGGCTTGTAGACTTTTGGAGCTTGAAGGTCATACTTAATCATTGCGCATCTCTGCATTTCTGATGTCAAGATCGCAGTATTGTTCATGAAAACTTTCAGTGATAGCATTTCCCATTACGCTTCTAATCTAGTAGGATTTATATTGCTTTCTGTTGTTTTTAGAATTATCTGCATCGCTAAAACAAAATAATAGTATAGGTGACACTATATATCAGTGCAATTTCCACTTCGAATCCCATCCAGTTAGTAATGTAGTCATTTGAGGTAACCGCATATAAAACGGATCAGGTACATTGTAAGTATATTTCGTATTCCCCCTGGAATGCAGTGCACCTGAAGGAATAACTGCATCATTTTATGAGATACAAATCCATATGCATTAACCAAATCAATCCGTATTGCATCCAAATCGGTCTTGTTAGCTTTCGCTCTTTGGGTCGCCTCCAATATCATATTTTCATGTTGTAGTCGACCTGCTATTATAAGGACATAAAATTTTTGCAAGGAAATGTCCATATATCCATTTAATATTAGACATTGGATTTGTCTTAGAACCATTACTGTGAAAAACATTTTTCTTCATCATTAAGAAGTTAGATTAGCCGGACCTGGTTTAAAGATTTCGCGTTCTGTACCTTTGGTATGTATACACTGTCAGCTTTCATCGACTGGTTACTGACATAACGGTTTTTCGTGCCAACATGGAGCTTATATACAGTCAGTTAAGCAATTTAAAGCATCTTTTGTAAAGTAAGAACAGTATTTTATTCGTGATGAGTGCAGATTTATTTTCTGGCTTTGGTGAGTAACGTTTTAACTCTTTTTACATTATTATGTTCATGGTGAACTTGTTACAGGCGATTTCTGGCCTTATCAGTCAATTATTTTTTTAGCAGAAGGTGCCGTTTGTGGCCTAGTATGTGGAACGTTTTTCTCACATCTTTGCTGCTCCAAAAGATTCCTTGTATAAATTATATATTGAATGAACCGTTTGCGTTATATCCTCCGTCTTAGTTGTGTTTTGTTGTCTGACGCGTTAGGACTTGTTAACAGCGTTGTGTTTATATTTAAGGAATTTTGAGATCTTTAAAAATACACTATCCTTCTCATCAGGATTGGAAATGTGAAGCTATCATTTCTAATGGCTCTTCTTACTTCTTATATCTGCAAGATTCCTTTGTCGTCTGTTTTGCTTGATAGTTTAGAAAATGTTCTTTCTCATAATACAATTCAATATGAATTCGGTAGATAAAATGACCAATTTTTCTCAATCGCTGATCATACATTTTTCTATTAAACAATTTTGTAGTGCGTTGCTTATCGTATGGTCAAGAATGCACCATTCTTTCGAACTGCTTACACGTATAAATTTGATTCTAGGGAGTTTCAAGACAACTACTCGCTCGTTTGCTCGGATTTCCTCGGCACTGTGTGTTGCACACTGGGCGTAATTTTCCGACGTCGTTTGAATGCTGTATATCATATTTAGCTTCGGTGAATAACTGTATAGAGTGACTAATCTTTTATATAAAACTATACTTGTGAGTATGTTACATTATATATATATGTAAGTAAAAATACTAATTAACAAGAATAAAAAAGCATTGGAAATTCAAAAGGATATAGGGATGGTATGCCAAAAAGTATACAAACAAGATAGCTATGAATGGCTAGGCACATGGAAATAGAATTGCATCCAAAGTATAGCCCTATAGCTTTTTACAACCGTAATGATGGCACGGAATGAAGATTGGAGAAAAGCTATAGGGCTATACTTTGGATGCAATTCTATTTCCATGTGCCTAGCCATTCATAGCTATCTTGTTTGTATACTTTTTGGCATACCATCCCTATATCCTTTTGAAGTTCCAATGCTTTTTTATTCTTGTTAATTAGTATTTGGGAACAAATGATTAACGGAGTTAACTTGATCAATTTCTTTTCGGAATGGAACCAAATGTTATAACGTTTACTTGCCATGAGTATATTTCTATACTATTTTTAAATAAATATCTGAAAAATGTATTTACTAATCATTTATAATGGTTTTTGTAAGTCATGTTTAAACCAACGCATGCTAATAAAAAGAAACGAAATGTGTAGTTTATAGAGTTAATTTCTGAAAAGTTTAAATCCACAATTCGCGCAATAAAATAGAAGTTGCAAACTTTTATAAGAGATTAAGAAACTTATAAAACATTTCTAATTTTGAACAAAGATTTCCGGAGGTTAAAACACTGTAACCAAAAATTCAAGTGCCTAAGGGTAGCTGAAGATAATCTAGAAGTGCAGATTTTAGCTTTTACTCTAGAATTTTAGTTTTAAAACGTTAGCATAATGGTGACTCTTGTATTAGGTTGACATCAAGCAACGATTGTACAAAATTGTGATAGCTTCCCTCTTACAATATCTCGATTAATAACAATGGTGGACAAAACAAAATTATGTTATATCATAAGTTTTTAAATACAGGAATACGTTTTTATGCGTTGTCTAAAGACTGATATTCTCAAAAACCTAAGATTATCTGTTTGCTGACCGAGGTTAACAATATGAAAAACATCATTAACAAAAAACTTGTCTCCGAAACTCGTCTGGGATTTGATAAATTTTCTATGCTGTTATTGCAGACCTCTTGTTTTCTCGGAACATTAAAATAAAATATGAAACGATGCACTCGGTTAAATTTATTAATAATAAATTCTCTATTTTTATCTTAGTGTACATTACACAATACAATATAATACTTAAGTGTGTGAGGGCAATAGAAAATTTTCATCAGACCTAGTACCATTGGCTTTCTTTTATGTTGTTTTAATAGCAACAGAAATAGCTGTAGTATATCACTTCCTTCCTAGTAATATATGTGTGTAATAACAATAACGTATATATTTTGAGATTTAAGAGTTTTATATTTACATTATATCATATAGTTAAATGCCTGTACAAGTACATTCTCCGTGATGAAAAAAGATCCCTTGAGGTCTATCTGCTTCACTTTGTACACAATACTCTAAAACATTATATCATCTCATTGCACGTATTACTGCATTTGTCACTCATGGAAAACAAACCCTTAGTAAACTATCAATCTATTAACAAAACAATCATCACCGTTTTATATACATATATATATATATACATATATATATGTATATATATATACATATATATATATATATGTATATATGCATATATCTATGTATATATACATATATATATATGTATATATATATATAAATATATATATACTAGACATATATAAATATATATATACACTAAACTAGTATAAATAAATGTATATATATACTAGACTAGTATATATATATATATATATATATATATATATATATATATATATATATATATATATATATTGTAACACATAAGATAAAGAGGGGGTTAAGGGAATTTGTGGTAAAAGCGAATAAATCATTATCTTTGTAACACATTACCAAAGGGGGGATTAAAAGGAATTTACGAGAAAGCAAATCCAAGTATTTATCGCACATGTGACACGGAATGGAGACACGAAGACTGAACACAACAAAACGCGAGAAAGAACGAATACAGACACAAGTAATAATATTTTAAAATTAACTTTATTATAACAATTTAAACTAAGGTAGGGAGGGGGAAAAATGAGATTAAGTGAAATAAATATAAAACAAATTCTGAGGGTGTGGAAGGGGTATCTTGAAATACTATCTGCAAATGGCGACGAGAAATATAACGATACAAAAAATACATCAATATCAGCAAATAGAATGGCAAAATGGACTTATTGACTTAATATACGATATATAATATGTCTCTGGTGTTCTATACTTCGACGACGCTGGCTTGTTCTCCCATGCATTATCTCTTTTCTTTCGTTGTTGATGGGGGGCATCGGTTCGTTCTCTGTCGTTTGGTGGAGTGAACATTTTTCCATGTCCGCTTGACGCGAGGCCTCGGCGGAGTGTCTGTCCTATACCAAAAATGTCTCTTTTCCTCTTCTCTCTCTCTCTCTCTCTCTCTCTCTCTCTCTCTCTCTCTCTTTCCTCTATACATTTCTTATCCGTCTCTTTTCTTTCTTTGTTGCTTTAAAACTAGCAGGGGTCGAAAAGTGTGTCGTTGACAGAGTCATCTGCCAACTTCCTAGCGTTTCTTCTAAACGTCTTTCTCACCTCTCCCTCTTTCTTCTATACGGTCTCTTTTTCTTTCTTTCTCTCTCTCTCACTCTCTCTCTCTCTCTCTCTTTCTTCCATGTTCATTTTGCCTAGGCGACAAAATATAAAATAACAAACAAAAAAAACGATATATTTCTCGTGGGCCTAAAATTAAATATATATTTTTTTATTGCATTTTCACCCCAAACAAGGCACATTGCCACTTTGGTGTTGGGGGCTACTATCAGGGGCAACATCTACGCGGGTACTATGTAGGGATTTGGGCAGCAAGATGTCGGTTCACGTTACACTTGAATGGAATTCAAAAGTCTAGCGGTTCTGGGAAAGAAACTACTGGAGTAGAAAGATATTTTACATCTAGGGATCTCTACTGTGTGGGGTGGGATTTAGCTGCCTGTCGGGGTTGTCGAGAGTGTTTACATCGTGGGGGCACAAGTGCTTGCAGTTCGTCAGAGCATTCTCCATTAAAATACTTGTAGAATAGGCAGAGGGATGCAAAATTTCGTCGATGAGACAGAGGCTGAAGCTTAAATGTCAGTTCAGGGCCTATCAGATTGGCGACTCTCTTTTGAACCTTGTCTAGGAGCGAGAGACTAGCAGCAGATTGACCAGCCCAAATATGACATAAATTCTCCATTCATGGGCGAATGGTGGCCTTATAGAGGTACAGGAAACTTTCGGGTGTTAGTAGTTTTCTAGCACGGTAGAGAGAGCCGTCCTTCTTTGTAACGTTCCTGGCAATGCTTTCAATGTAATTGTTCCAGCTCGTGTTTCCTGTGAACGTTAGGTCAAGGAGTTTGAAAGACGTACTCGCATATAAAGAGTCCCTGGCCATTGCTATTGGTGGTAGAGAAGGTGTTTTGTAATTATTGAAGGAAACTAGTTTAGTCTTGGCAGCATTGAACGTGACCATCCATATTTGTCTCCATTCCACTACAGATTGGATGTCATCCTCTGGTGTTTCCACCATTTCTTTAGATATGTATTCATTTGTTGTCCTGTCGTGTCCGTTATAGAATGTGATGTCATCAGCATATATACCCATCTCACAGGCAATTTTGTTGGGGAGGTCATTTATGAATATTAGGAACAACAGAGGTCCAAGGATAGACCCATGGGGCATTCCCGCATTTATATCATATTGTTTAGATGTACGAACGTCAAGGACAACCTTGATTTTTATGTTTAGTATTCTACCAGTGATACCGTATGATCTAATTTTCCTGAGGAGACCCTCATGCCATATCCTGTCAAAAGCCTTTGATATATCTACAGCTTCCGCTCTGCCCTCCCCGGCTTCGTCCAGTGAATGGTATATACGTTCAGAGATTAGAGTTAGGATGTCTGCTGTTGAACGGGATGGTCTAAATTCATATTGTTGGTCAGTCAGAAGTTTAGCATCTATAAGGTGAGGGACTAGATCATAGTTAATAAAGGTCTCACATATTTTGGCAAAAAGTGCGCGGAGGCTATTGGGGCGATAATTTAATGGGTCCGTTCTTTCGCCAGAATTCTTAAATACTGGTACCACATAAGAGGTTTTCCAACAGCCCGAAAAGCAAGATTCATTAAGGCATTTGTAGTAGAGTTTGGAGAAAACTGGAGCTACTTCGACTGAGCACTTTTTTAATAGCACAGTTGGGATAAGATCGGATCCACAGTCTTTTGAAGTGTCAAGGTTTTTATGATAGCATGCACCTGAGCAGGGGTGATTTTCATATCGTCTAGCGTGGCGTCTGTCCACATAGGAAAGTCAGGTAAGGGGTTGTTGAGAGGGTCCAGTGTGGAGTTTGAGGCGAACCGACTTGAAAGCATGTTTGCCTTCTCGGTTGCTGAGCAAACAACCTGGTGATTATTGGTTAGTGGGGGAATTGTTGATTGCCCATTATTTACTACACTTTTGTAGATTTTCCAGAAGTCACTAGTTTCTAATTTTTTGCTTAGATGCCTTTTTAGTGGTTTCAGTAAATTCTCTCTTAGCTTTCGCTATTCCTTTCTTAACGTTGCTTCTAGCTTCTATATACTTCTGTCTGTTTGAACTAGACTTATGTCGGTTAAATCTGCGGTATACATGCCGCCTTTGAGAAATGGTAGTTGCGCAAGTCCAAGTAAACCATTGGGGAGAGTAGACTTGCTATAAAATTTCCGCACGGGGACACGTGCTTCAATTGCAGTTTTGAACCATTCAATAGTCTCATTTCCGCACTGTTCAGCAGGAAGAGAAAAATATTTTCCCATAGGGCATCTCTGATAAGATCTCTGATGGCTTCCCTGTCAGCCTTTTTAAGTAAGTTTTGCGTCATGTGTAATTAGGTAAATAGATATATTGGCAGGTTTTCAATAGCTGCGAATAAGCTGAAGTTGTATTAAGTATGTGTCTATTATTAAAGGAAGATAATTTCAGCTTTCAGTTGAGAGTCATATGACATTTTGCATAATAAAGAGTATCGGTTCAGTTTCGTATTAATCATTGCAAAACTATCGAGGAGGAGGCAATTATTTAATGCAGGTCGCTTAGCTTCTAAGTACATACGTTGGCTGTTAAGTACCTAACTGGATAGGAATGAACTCTAATGCATGTCTTAGAGGTAGAAATGTATAGATGCTTAGTGATGACTATTATGCAGTTAGCATGTGAAGGTTAAGGGCTGGAAGTAAAATATTCCACTAAAAAGGCGTGTGTAATGTAGGAGTTTAGTGGCAGCTTGGGGGATAGAGCAGATTGTTAGCTTTCAAGAGACGAGGGTTATTTACTTACAAATAACAGTAGATTTTCATTAGGATTTAAAGTTCCAAGTAAGGTTTGGTTTGGGGGATTTTTTTACGCATGCAAGTTAGACAAACGCAGTCGCCTTGGATGTAAAATGTATATTGGAATTTCTTAGCTAGCTGTCAGGAGTTTTTTTTTTCAGTTATAAGAGAAACAATTGATTCATGTTGATTCGGAATTCGTATTCCGTATTTATAGGCAGTCATTAAGGTCAGGCATAAAGCACTGTATCTATTTAGAAAATAGCCCTAGTCGCACAGCTAAGATAACTGTATATTTCTGTCACAAATATAGTGAAAGTAAAATATAAGCTATATTCGGTGGTTTGGTATAGGATAGTAGTGCAGAGAGTGATCCAGACGTAAATAATAACGTTATTATTCAAAAAGCAATTATGAACACGGGGAGGGGAAGGTGATTTGCACCTACTCCATACTTCAACCTTAAAATGCAATAAAAGAACATATAAAAATTTAATTAAACTTGGAAATACGAATAATTTTTTTTTTTTTAATTTAAAAAAAAATAGTGCGGATCAGTAAGTGCACTAGCACCCGGTATGGATATCATGGAGGCCACTTTATTAATACAAGCGAGCATATGGTAATTGCAGATATTAAGTATATTACTTTAAAAAAAGTTCTCCTAACTTCTACAGTAGAAAAAATAAATCCTCGCTTCTGTTTAGTTAAGAAATCTCTATTTCCCATTTTTCGAGTCAAATTTTAAGAACTACACAAAAAGGCTCGCAAGGAACACAAAGAGTAAAGACAATATATCCGTATATAATTAAAATACATTATAATTTTAAAAAATAAGATAAATTTAAAACAGAAAAAGTATAAACAACGGTTGGCAAGAAAGTAAAAAAAAAAGTTGGCATTTTATTAGGATAAGGATGGGTTAGGTACACTTAGTTTGCTTTGGGCATCTTGAGTCCTTGACTTTGACTACCAGTTCATTTAAGTACATAATCCAATTTAAGGATTATGTCACTATATATATATATATATATATATATATATATATATATATATATATATATATATATATATATATATATAATAATTAAATACCTACAGACACTTTCGGGAATTTTCAGTGCAAGGTGGCACGATTAACACCAGTCTACATATTCGAACACGGCAGCACGAGCTATCTCTGGCTCGATTAGCGAAGACCGTATCCATATATATATATATATATATATATATATATATATATATATATATATATATATATATATATATATATATATATATATATATATATATATACTATATCTGACCCCTTGGCCCAGTATTCAATTTTAAAGAATCAACTAAGGAAGATAATCTCTTATTAAGATAATTTTCCGGATCTAAAATCTTTGTTAAACTATACGTGACAGATTGCGTAAAACCTTTTGTAACTTTTTAGCATGATATAACGACGGAAAAGATTATATTACACGTGAGCGTGACAAAATGAGCGACAGAGAGAATCGCGCGCAGAGTTACTTGTACACATTTCAAATTTGAAAAGATAAGAAGACTAAAAAAATAAATATATACAAAAGATACGATAAAACGAAAACATTGCATATACGATTCCTTATATGGCATGTTATATGTCAATATCAGAAGAAATATTCTGAGATAAATAAAATGTATAAAAGTAAAACAAACTTTTATATGTCAATATTATATAATGAGGAATGCTATTCCTTTGGGAAACATTTGTTATGCAATGCATTTAATCTCTTGAAGGTTATTGAAAAGTGATATATTTCAAAAGTGATATATTTCAAAATATATGAAAACGGAGGTAAACATTCTCATTTAAATAAGCAATAGGAAACGGTAAATATAAATATATCAATTTAAATGAAGTCTTGTAAGACCAAACAAATACAATTTTTTTTTTAAATATTAATTTTTTATTTCATGAAAATCGAAAGCAGATATTCAGATATGCAAAATTGAAACTTGTGAAAGAATCGTACGTTCATAAAGTTATCAAAAGAAAATATAATGT
Source organism: Euprymna scolopes (assembly GCF_053919585.1). Taxonomy (NCBI): domain Eukaryota; kingdom Metazoa; phylum Mollusca; class Cephalopoda; order Sepiida; family Sepiolidae; genus Euprymna; species Euprymna scolopes. The sequence continues at coordinate 41,857,269 of NC_136487.1, forward strand.
TAAATTATTGACAAATTTATAAATACTATTAAGAAACATTTTCCTGGAACTATATTTCGCAAACAGATCTGTATTCGCGTGAAAAAGATTTCTACTTTTGATTAGTGGTTTGGCGTATAGGTTCATCATAAATTCGGAGTTGTGTAATGAGATTATTTTTAACATTACATTCAAATTTATATAAATATTGTTACAGTTGGACGAATAGGGAGTATGAAGAGCATTCCAAACACAAATTATAAAGGGTACATGTTAATAGAGCAGAAACTTTTCTGATATCTTGGAATACTTACATGGAACATCTAATATATAGTTTAACGGATTGGTCGCAGATATTTACAAGTAAAAATGCAGTAAGTTTATTGGGGCATATTCTGTGGGGGGGGGCATTATTAAATAAGTACAGGGATACAAAGTTTCGTCAATTAAAGAAGAACTGGAAGTTGGCAGACAGTGCGAAACATTACATTACAGACTCGTTTAATGCGTCCTTTCTAGAATTTAAATCCATAAGTGCGAATAGTGGATTTGTAACGATATAGGATACTTGCAAATGTGAAATATTTTCTCACGGGTTTGAGAAAAACACTTTCTTTGGACAACAGTTGGCAACGTCGTCCATGTATATATTCGAATGCATATTGGCTGTAAATTTGCTATTTGGTACAATTCCTGACAAAAGAGGACGTGCAAGGTCAAAAGCAAGAATCTCAGACAACAGAAGAACATCGCGGACATTTAAATAGTTGAGTTGTTCAGATTGGCGCAGAACCGGATCAATACAGACGATTCGTGTGTCACGGCTGGTCATTAATGACGATTCATTTTAAGAGATAGTGAGGATTACTGTAAAGAGATAGAAGCTAAAAGTCTAAAAAGATATGGCTCCTATATTTATTCCACTCGAATTTATCAAAGGGGTGGTAAATTGCATTGTTATGATGATTAAACCTAAGCCATCCACATGTCCTAAAAATCGCAATTTCCTGTCATTGACGTTGTCAAGTAGTATTTACCATCCTGCAGAACATATTCGTTTGTATGTTTGTTTACAAAAAGAAGTTTACAGTAGCACCATAATTCAAAAACAGCAATTTTCCTGTTGTCATCTTTCTTCAAGATCCAACATTCTGCTCCGTATTTTGCTATTGAGAATACCAAAGTTTCTTTGCGGGCTTTTAAATGGATCTGCCTTTCAAGTTATTGGTTAGCGCAATTGTTGCTGTCTTTGCCATTGCAATACGTCGTCTTACTACTTTGTTGTCCTCTACTTTGTTTGTGACAGAAAGTAAAAGAGGCATGTGGATATATATATATATATATATATATATATATATATATATATATATATCAATACAGACAAAGTGCGATGAATATGAACAACTTAAGTGATATTTAAAGGTTGATAGAAATAAAGATAGACATGCATATAATATATGTATATATATATATATTATATCGCTATATATATATAAATAATATATATATATATATACATATATATATAAGAAGACATAAAATGAGAATTTAAAACAAAATTAAATAAGTAAATAAATCGACCTATCGGCATATGTATAGCTAAACCAATATATATATATATATATATATAGTAAGTTATAAAATATATATGGCGATTAAGCTACACTGAATATTTCGCGTTTCATCCACTCTAAGACTGGAATATTCAGTGTAGCTTAATCGACATATATATTTTATAACTTACTAACTAGCTCTACCTACGTATTGAGCACTTTTGAAGTAAATACTTAAAGTTCACGCATAAATTTATACTTTCGTAGATTAATTTTATTTGAGTAAATGAAGTAGTTATATATATATATAACTCCTTCATATATAGTTTATATATATAACTACTTCATATATATATATATATATATATATATATATATATATATATATATATATATATATATATAGGTTGATTAATCTATATATAAATATGTTCAGATTGTCATCAAGATACAGAGAAAACAAGAAACGTAGGCAAAGTGAACAGCAATATAAAAGTACTAACGAAATAAATGGAAAAATAATATTTTCCACGTAACTCACCTGTGTCCATAATTCAGGTCAGGGTTGCTTCCCAAACTGCATATTATTTTCGATAGGAATCCTAAATTAGTTCACTTCGTTTTACAACTAGCGGAGCCAGCAATAATTCTTTCTGCAAATTGGCTTTCAGCCATTAATTGTTAATGCGTGCCATTCCTTTTCCACCAATTTATTTTTCGATTTCAAATGTGCTTCTATTAACGGGCGAATTAAATTCAGCATTTTCTAATACAGATGAAAAAAGAGACTGAAAAATCCCTACTAAAACTGGCCGTACAAAAATTGAAAAATAGTTTCCATTTACAACTTAAGGTAGTGATTTTGATAAACGTTGTTTTAGTAATTACTGACGCTGCAAACTAGACAGATATCGGCCGAGATGGAAATAGCAAATAGTAGATTTCATGAATAAATAACATGGTTTATTTCAACAGTGTTACGTGTCCTTTTATTAAATGCATGTGTAAATTGTCCTTCCGACATCGTTCTGATTAGACTCTGCATTGTTGGGGCATAAAAGTTCACCTGTTTTAGGATAAAAAAGACCATTATTTCGTTATACTAGTCATATATATATATATATGTGTGTGTGTGTGTGTGTGTATTATATATATGTATATATATATATATATATAGAGAGAGAGAGATAGCGAAGGAGAGAGAGAATGGGAGTAACAGAAAGAGAGAAAGGAGGAGAAGGATAGATATTGTAAAACAGCAATATTCCAAATTCCAAGACGTTATATATTTTAATATTTATTTATTTCAACATGTACAACACGCCCACTTTTTAAATACTTTTTCAATGTTTAAGTAATTCCCAGTTATATCTATTTTCTTTTTCAAGTTAAAATGTCCCTATATTTTAGATGAATTTATGCGCAATATATTTTTACAAATTGCATATTAATTATATGGTTGTTTCTGTACTACGAAAGAGTTGCTGTTAAATAGGGTTGACGGTTTGACATATTGAAAGATAAAAATAGTAAAATGAATAACACCTTAGGATTTGAAATATAGCAGTGTTTTTCACTATTTCTATATTCTCTGTAGTTATTCAATAATAAAAAGATTGGTATGAATAAAAAGTGAAATTTAACTGAAAAAGTATATTTTTTCATATATATATATATATATATATATATATATATATATATAACAAGTTGTTGCATAAGTTAATGGTCATCGTTTTTTGCTCATATAATTTTTCTCGTTTTTCCAAACCGTCAAATGGATGGTATAGTAGATTAAAAAGCAACACATCATCGATATGTTTATCTTTTGGTCTTTAATCAAGGTCAAAAATTGAGTGAAGTGACCAAGAATATTTTTGTCTTATATCGAAAAAAAACGCTACCGCTGAGGGAACTGTTCGAGATTGGTTTACCAGATTCAACCACGGTAATTTTGATCTCAATGACGCTCCTCATTCCGGAAGACCAATCTAGATAGACGAATCCGAACCCAGAGGTCTTTTGAAAGAATATAACCATCAGACATGTAGAGAATAAGGTAAAAAGATGTAGTGTGATTTTGCGACGGTTTCACTCCGATTTTAGCCGATAGGATTCATACAAAATCTTGCAGCTTGAGTCCCACACTAATTTACTTTTGCTGTTAAAATTCTTTACTTTCCATAAAAAACGAAATTATGCAACAAAATAATATATATGTATATATATATATATATATATATATATATATAGTAGAGATTTAGAAGGATATTACAATGCGAGGAATGAGATATACTCAGTGTTGATGAAAGAAGACAGAAACAAGTGGCGATTTACAAATCAATAAGTAAACACGTATATGTCTATATATACATATATTTATTCAATTGTATTAAGTATAAATGTCTTACTTGTTGTGTCTGTGACAATATCCATAATATATTTCGGAAAAAATTGCCCTTTTCAGAAGGTGGATGATACAGTTCTATTCAGAGCATGCCTGGTGGAACGAAAGGAATGGCTGTGTGGAGTCTCAGCAAATTTAAGGAGGGGAGGTTAACTGTATAGCGTGTTTTAGGTGATTGGCATATTGTTGAACTTGTTAGATTTTTTCTTTTATTTCTGTTCTTTTTATATGATCTGTATTTTATTTTGTATTTTATTTTGTATATTCTATATTTATTTCGTTGTCTTTAATTTATTTACGTCGTTGCTTTTTCAGTGGAATGAGTTAGTCCATGCAGGTCAAGCGTGGATTGACTGTTGAAGGAGAGATGGAGAGCGAGGTTTTGAATGAGGAGGAGATGGTGTGTACGGGATGGGGTGCTCTTGGCCGACTGTTGGAGGGTGTGTGCGGGATGGGGTGCTCTTGACCGACTGTTGGCGTGTTTGGGTTATGGGATGTGGTTGTTAGGGGGGACATTAGTCCGACTTTTCTTTGAACATTGTTATTTCTCTATTTTATTAAATTATTATTATTATTATCTTTATTTTTATTTATGTATTTACTCTTTATTCTTTTGTCCATGTTTGACGGTTAGTAATAGTAGGTTAACGATATTGTATATATTGAGAAAACGATGTTTAATGGCTATCGTAATTTATTTATTTAATTGTTTGTTTGTTTATTTAATTATAAATAAAATAGAATTGGAGTTATCTTCGAGATGTCAAAGGAGATTTTGTATTCGAAATGACAGTATATGATAAGGGCTGTACACAGTGCTAAGCAAAAAAGCCAGGGCCTGCCAATAGATATCAGTGTGAGCAATCACCCTCTCACAGGAACGAGAGAAAGATATATTGAGTGGATTAGACAAGTGGAGGCTCTAATAGGAAGAGTGAAAGGATGTTTTCAACTACTCTCCGAGGAAGAGGTGAGAAAAAAAGGGTTGGATTCAGGAAAAGGAAATCTAAAAAGAGTAGAGTCCTAGCCAGCTTACTGAAAGGCTGGGCTGGTCAAGCGCTACCGACTTGGGGTACCTCAGAGCCTGATTTTATGATATTAACAAGCCTATATTAATTGTGTAACAAATCCCCCATTGAGGAGCGTTAGAACTACGCTGAGGTAGCTTTGTATTCCCGGGTGACGCCAGATGACCCAAGGATTTAAGATAGAGAAGATAAATATACATATTTTATTTCATGTCAAAATAGATATTGTTTGAAAACCAGAGACATATATTTTTACGGCTAAAAGTTGACGACAGGAAATTTCACTTTGAACACCGTCTGGCCTTAAATGAACCCAAGGTCGGATGTCAGAATTTACATCTATCCTTGAAAATCGTGAGAGAATTTCAGGTATGGGAATGATACCCACCCAGGGATCTGGAGCTTAGGATTTCGTGGAGATTGCGTCGCGAAATCTTATTGGCAGGGGAGAATTTCCACCACCATCCACGTACCTTACTATATATACGACTGTCGTGCGAAAATTAGCCAGAGTTGAGTCACAGAGTGAGTGGGGAGTGAGTTTCAAAGCAGATTGCTTGTAGAGTCCGAGAAGAGACGTGACCCCTCCCCATCTCATCCATCCGTCGGTCGCTGTTTGTCTGTGTTGAAAAGAACTTACAAAATCTGAATGAGAAGTGTAAAACATTTTGTACATAATTTTGTGAAAATTAAGCTTTTGCAGATAGACTACAATTGTTTGTCTTTCTTCTTGCCTGCTGCTTCGATATTCGCTTTCAGCATACCAGATTTATGTAAAAACCTCCAAGGAGTCTAGACGACACGTACCGAGAATCCAGAGAAATAAGAGCCCTTAAGCACCTCCTCGAAGGAGGCGTTACAATTGGAAATCTGTGACTTTACTTGTGTAGCCATACACCGTTCACTGCTATAGTCAATCACCTCAATTTAGGCAGTAGCCGTTGTGAAGTAATGAACATAATTAATAGTCGCTGTTGTTATAAAGCGGAGTTCTGTTTGTTTGTGGTAAGGACTCTCTTAATTTTGAAGTGTGCTTCAGGGACCAGCGGAAGGATGAATGTACCCAGAGATCACACAGGATAGAAGACGATTCGGTCGAAAGTCGAAGGGTCCCACTATGGAAACACAACGTGTGAAGACGATCAATAGGCAAACTTGTGACGAGACAACGTACGATCGAATTAGCACCTGTCATATCGGGTGCAGTTTGACTAGGTTAGAGACACCTGGTGTGGAGGGTACAGGTATATATATATATATATATACTAGCAAAAGTACCCGTCGTTGACTGTACAAAAGTACACCCTACAGAAAATGGACTCTGATTTATGAAAGTATGATAGGTTATTAAAAGGAAGGGTTGTAAAGAGATAGCTTCGAATTTGGGAGTATCAAAGCCAAAGCAAAATATGATGAAAGTAAAAATAAAATAGATATAAACCCCATAATTTATTATACCATACCTGTTCACACTGAAACACTTATCACAATATTCTGTGGATCTATATTAAAAAAAAACTTGTTAAACTATGTGACATATTTCCATTCTATGGAAATAAGGTGCGAACGAACATCCCATAATTTTATTATACCATATTTCTTCAAACTGAAACATAATTATGAAAGTATATTTACGCAGATAGATACGAAAAGTCTTTATTAAAGTTTGTGCCTATTTCCATTCTAGACCATACAATTTTATTATACCATCCCTATTTAAGTTAAAGCATACTTATCAAAGTATTCTTATGTACGTCTATATAAAAAGCACTTGTAAACGTTTTTAAATTTTTTATTCCCATACTTTGTGGACCAGGCGCGTACACAGACCCCACAATTTTAATGAATCATCATTATGCCAGATCAAACATACACATTCCTATGCCTCGATAAATCTTCTACCATTATATGTAATTAGATTTTTTTAAATTGTCAACCATATAGGAGCCTATTCGTGACCAGACACACACACAGACAGACGTTCAGCTTTATATATATATATATATATATATGTGTGTGTGTGTGTGTGTATGTGGGTATATATATATATATATATATATATATATATATATATATATATATATATATGTATATATATATATATATATATACTAGCTGGTCACCTCGTGTTGCCTGGTCGTACGATATGCTTAAACATGATATTTTAAATTATGCAGATTATGTACTATTATAACATCAGCCCTCTATTGATTATTATATATTACAATGAATAATTTGCCTGATAGACTATTTCGGAAAAAAAGTAATACAATTAATAAGATATAAAATATAACTCACACTAATGGAGACAACCCATTTTCATGAAATATCAAAAGGGGAATTGATTTTTTCGGACTTTAAGATATTAAAGAAATTCTATATCAAAGTGTTTGAACCATCTTGTATCACACCCAATTTCATGATTTTCACCTTTGTAGTGTTATGCTGTACTGAAATGCTAATGTCAAATATAATAAATATAGCACATTTGCATGAGACCTTTCATGTGTACAACATCTGTGAAGAAAATATCAAAGGATAATTTTAGCTGTCTATCAAAAAGTATTTGATCAATGCATAAAAGCATTTTGAACGATTCATTTCGAACACAATCGTATTATTTATTCACGACGCAATAATAATTAAAATATAATAGATTTTCACTCGTACCCGGTCATCGCTAGCAGAGTTCGAATAGTGTACACAGGTGTATAAAAGTTCTTAAGTCAATACAGTTTTCACAATGTGAAAAAATTTCCAAGTTAGGCAATTAGGCTTGCGAGCGCGAAAACATACATCTATATGTAATGTTGTGACCCTTTAGGCTGTGATCATAGCGTAGTATCTGTTGACTGTGGCAAGCGGGGTCAAGGGTCAACACATTATTATTATTATTGTTTTTGTATTCTTGTTAATTGATTTGAGCGACGGGTGGTCGCTGGATCAGTTATTATGATTAGAAGAATAAACAATTATATTGTGAAAGAAATGATTGACGTGTGAATCGCAAAAGGAATGTGAAAATAGAAAATATATGTAAACATTATTTTGGGGTTTTTAATAAACAAATAAATGGGTGGTTTAGATTGGTATGAGACACGCAATTAGGTGACGTAAGAGAACACGTGATGTAGTTAGTTTTGGAGAGATTCAGAGAGTTGAGGATTGTCACCAGAGCAGACAGACATTGTAGCGGGCTGTAAGAATAGAAAATGTAGAAACTGCAGATCCTGTGAAAACCATTTGAGAAAACTGTATATCATATGTAGCATATATATATATATATATATATATATATATATATGCTAGAATTAAATGTTACCGTATCTGTTTGGCCCCTTCTACTACATACAATATATCTTTTAAGGATTCAACTCTTTCCTTTGGTTCCGTATGTAACCAAATTTGAGCAAAATGTCGACAATAGAGCTCGGTTCCATTCATAACATTACCCATCCCAGACGCGATAGCATCGGGGAATTTTTTTATGAAAATCAAGGAGTAATAACTGAAAAAATAACGATCTTTGCCGCCCCACCCCAAATTAATATGATGCTGTTTGGATTTATGGTCAATGTGAACGATCTGAGTCTTGATTAATTAATTTCTCATTTTTACTCAGCAACATGCATTTTTTAGTATTTTTTCTCGTATAAATAACATATTAATCATTATTTATTATTCATTTGGCATGTCCACCCCTATTTTTATTATTTCTACATTGATAGTAAAAATATAACGATTGTTTCAATGGAGTCTGAGAGGATGTTTTCTAAGCTTCTATACTCTTTTTTTTATATATATTACGATTATAACGTTCTTAGTGTGTTTATTATTTGGTATTCACAACTTATCAAGGGCCGAATGCCATTCGAAGATAAGTGTATTTTTCGTGGATTTACTGAATTATGTCAAGTATATTTCTCAGACTTTGGTTGAGAACGACCTTCCCGTATAGTTTAATACCACTCACATACTTTTCAGCGGAGGGTTGAATAATGATCTTCCATCTTCATCTTTTAATAACTCGTTCGTGTAGTACGGACTATAATTGATGCTATCCTTTAAGGAAGAAAGCTTATTATTATTGGCTCACCAGGAGCTTTCACATAGGTCATAAAGGATCTCTGATTAAAAAAAAACCTGCGGTGTTCCCCGAAACTGAATAACAACCAGTCTCCCCAGATTTTTATTACTCTCCACCTCATTCGATAACATTTCCAAATTAATTTACATTATCTCAACAGCCGTTTACTATTTATTTCTCCCTAGCAGCGGCCATTGTTCACTGGAATTTGAGTGGCAATAAGCCTTCCCAAGGTCCAAATTATTATTATTTGTATTCACTAGTTCTCATACATGGTATCGTCAGAGATTACAAACTGACAACAATTGATGGTATTACCTGGAATCCGAGTAACAACAAGTCTTCAAAGATTCTCAGTACTCTCCGCCTCGTTCGATAATCATTGCAAATTAATTTGCATCATGTCAACAGCAACCTACTAATTGGCATGGTGTAATTTGTAGGCGTAATTTACGAATATACAGTTTCGATTTTCATGGTTTCATTTGGTGTTTATTTATATTTCCGCTTACTTCTGATGCTGTTTCCATACGGTCGGCTGCCGCTTGTAGCTCATCTGTATTAGCCCCTGCATTCAAAGGTTTTTCTTAATATTTTTACCGTTTTCATTATTGAAATCTGTTGTATGTGAAGCCATCCTCTTATTCAAATTTCTCTCATGATTATTATTATTATTATTATTATTATTATTATTATTATTATTATTATTATTATCATTATTATTATCATTATAATTATTATGACTATTATTAGTATGATTATTATGATTATTATGGTTATGATTATTATTATTATGATTTTTATTATTATTATTATTATTATTTTATTATGGTTATTATTATGACTATTATTATTATTATCATTATTATTATTATGATTATTATTGTTATGATAATTATTATTATTATTATCATGATGATGATTATTATTATGATTAATGTTATGATTATTATTATTATTATTATGATTAATGTTATGATTATTATTATTATGATTAATGTTATGATTATTATTATTATGATTATTATTATTATTATGATTATTATTAGTATGATTAATGTTACGATTATTATTATGATTATTATTATTAACAGTATTATTATTACTATTACTATTGTTATTACTATTACTATTATTATTAATATTATTAGTATTACTATTATTATTATTATTATTATTATTATTATTATTATTTTTATTATTTAAAGAAAAAAAGAAAGGAGAAAAATATATCAGCTTTTGGTCAATATTCTCCAGTGAAAATATGTCATGTTTATTAAAGGAATAATTCAATTATTGAAAACATATATCAACGTAATGTATTGCTATAACAACACAGTCCGAGTGTAAATATTTACTTCATCAGAAAAATTCATCTACTTTTATAGAAACCGATAAGAAAAATATCTTCATTGATTGTCACAACTTGGATATTCATTTTTTTTTTCGGATAAAGAATGCACAACAAGAACGAACCAAGCTTACTGGGGGGGGTAATAAAAATGTTTACGCTCATTTTTCTTAATTTTACAATTGCAGAATTTGATATTTCTTTTTAGTATATTATTATGTAGTGGTCGTGACGCTTAGGAAGCTTAGCAATAGTTTGCATTAATCTGTATACTTTACTGATAAATTTGATACTTCGTTTGAAAAAGTCTATATCATATGACTGTCTCTTATTCCATAAAATATTTCTCTTTTCAACTAAATATGCTTGAAATAAATAACTTAAATATCCCAATTTATTTATTGACATTATAAATTATAGCAATTTGTTTTAAATAGCAATTCTTCTTTTCGTACAAATAATTGTTGAATAAACATTTTGTAAATCTATAAAATGCTTGCCACTAGTTGATTTATTTATGTATTTTAAATTGCACTTTTTTGGTCAAAATGTGATTTCAGAAAGATTAATTTCAAAATGTAAAAAAGTCAGACTTTTCACTCGACGACATTTTATTAATTAACAATCACCATCTTTGCCGATCAGACCATTTCATTCTTCAATAGCTTGAAAAGCTCATAAGATATGCACGAATATGAAATGATTTAGTGTAGTATAATACTACTAATAATAATAATAACGTTATTGTTAATAATAACCACTACTGACAGGTGTACAAAACAACGCGATTAGGACTATTTAATAATTCAAGATAAAATAGATCAAATTTTAAAAAAAATATAGATACTGTGGAAAAAGAAACGAAACAATAAATTACTTAATATGCGAATAAAAGAGAAGACTTAACAGAATACAAGAATTAACACGACTGCTTAGGGAAATCAGTACACTGTGGACTGCAAAAACGATGACATTTTGAACACTCAGCCAAAAAGCGCCACGAAAACTGGAGGCATTACTGGTAAAAATTAATCATAAATCGTATGATCTGTAGAGCTACAAACAGATAATTTCATCTAAATATGGGAACTTAACATTTACAAGAAGTAAAAACAACTGCAAAATTGTAGATTTTTCCGTCTTAGTATACGGACATAAGAAAGCCAACATAACATAAAAGTTTGTAGTGGCACCATGAACAGAAAACTGAGATCATACAACGAATAGCAATGAAAAACCAAATGAAATCTCAATGGAAATTGGCGACTGCAAAAGCCAATGCACATAAACTATGAACGTTAATCATCTACAAGTCGGAAACATAAAACATACCACCACATGAACCGAAGGGAATTGAATAGCATAAAATTTCATCAACTGTTCTCACATCTAAAACGAGTGTGATCGCCTAAGCTTCTGCTAATACTACACAAAAAAGATAGTGAATGATCGAGGAGAATGGAAAGATCGAAGCGAGATATCATTAACCAAACCTTTGCTGGAGATTTTTATTGCCACTCATACCAGAAAAATTCAACGGTTGTTAATGGTGAGAGGCTAATAAGATACAAATGTTGTGATAAAGTGAAGTTATTAGTAGGGATATGACAACAGCATATTATTTTCCTTATTTTCATTATCAGGTATATCACCATTAATATCTTATATGTTTTTATGTAGAGTGATGTTGTTCTCGATTGATTAACTGTGTCGGATATATACTCGAGATTAAAACAATGAAAATAATATGCCGTTGTCATAGCCCTAGTTATTAGTAATGGTTATCTAAAGATGTGGCGTGTTATGAACATTAAAGAAAATGTTTTTGTATGCATTAACTATTCCTAGCATATCAAAATTCATTGGCCAATCAAAGCTAAAGGTTTGATTTTGTCGGAAGAATAGTGTAAGTTGAACATGAAAATGGGTAAAAATGGTCATATTGGTAAGAAATTAGATTATTTAAAGAACGACTCAACAAAAATAGCTTAACACTGGACTAAAAAGAAGTCAACCTCGAAGTAGCCCGGTGATATAGTATTTCACAGACGGATAATCTTTGAAAGAAACATTTCTCATGGTAGTTACGTTTAGTTTTATGCACAGAAAGGAAAATAATTAAAGTATTCATACTTCTTGTGGCTAGAAAATTCATATTGTAATTTTATTATATGTTGGGGGTTAGATTAGAGCTCAGTCGACCACCTACTATAAAATAAGGATACAGCATTAAAGGACTTGCAATGTGTCTTCTGTGAAAAAGAGCTATTCATTTGAAATGGAGCAACTTGCGGATAAGGGCGTTGGTTATTTAAAGATAGAAACTTAGTTTTAGATGCATTAAAAGTAACTTGCTGCATTTCCCTAATTCTTTTACGTTTTTCAGGTTGCAAGAGAAAGCGAACTACAGAGATAATGCTCATTAATATTCTCCGACGTTTTTCCATATATAGAATGTCATATGAAGTATCATTAGTGCAGATCAGGAACAAGGTTAGACGTTAAAGAGATCCCTGAGACACGCTGATATTGATAGGATCTGCTTCAAACTTCTATTTATACAACAGCCTCCTTTAGTAAATGTATCAGGGAGAAAACTTTTATGTTAAGAGCTAATGTACTCGTACAATACATTCACCGTTATAGTTTATCAGTAGTTGATCTTACAAAAAAGAAATGCATATTGATTGTTTTTGATATGATGGTTTACGATTTTCTTACTTGTTATTGCCAGAGAGCGGTCATTAATATTAGCTTGGGTGGGATTTCTTAGTGAATAAATGATATAATAAGAAGAAAGGGAAAACTAAAAAGAATCAACAACTCATAAAAAAAAACTCCCAATATCGATAAACCGAGTTGTTCTAAATGGATTAAAAACGGAGGTGAGATAGGGAAATCAATATGGCTATTAGAAAAGAACGGGTTATATTGGACTACTCATGGCTATTTTCATTTGCAAGAAAATTGATATTTTTATCTGCTAAAAGTAAACAATCAAGTCGGATTGGAAACTTCAGATAAATGGCAGCATTAATATAATAATAGTAATAGGAGTAATAATAATAATAATAGTAGTAGTAATAGTTGTAATAATAATAACAATATTAGTAGTAGTAATAATAGTATTAGTAATAATAATAGTATTAATAGTAATAATAATAGTAGTAGTAATAGTATTAGTAATAGTAATAGTAGTAGTAGTAATAATAATAGTATAAGATAGTAGTAGTAGTAGTAGTAGTAATAAAAGCTTTACGAAAAAACATACATGGCTGAAGACGTTAAGCTTGATAGCGAGACTACAAACGATAGATAATGTAACAATCTTGCCCCTATTGTATATGAAGGGGGGATGCATTGGCGCTGTATTTGGAGATGAGCGAGATTGACCAACTTGACGTCGAGCGGATAGAAACTCGATTAAAATTCGCGGATGGTGCGTTCACAGCCTATAGGAAGTTAACCATAGTGAAGTGGGTTGGCGAGAAGGTATAAGTTTCTGCAAACAATATCAGACGGCTGGTTGGATATGCTGGTTTCGAAGGAGCCGTACAAGAAAAACTTGCTAAACTAGTTTTTGTCACGGTGTTAAATAGGGATATTCAAGTTATTTATGCCAAGCATATTTAGTTGACAAGATAAATATTTTATGGAATTAACAAACGAAATATTAAATTTATCAGTAAAGTATACAGATTAATGAGAAATTATTCACTCACTAGGAGTTTTTGCACAGGCTATCGTAAAAGAATTCTCTTTGAGAACAACTGGTGGTTTTCCCTGGAGGCCATTTCCATCGAACTCCAGCCTCAACTATGATAGACCTAAGAGCAAGAGCAAGGGTGATGACGTACACCAGGGACCAAAGCAATCACGTGGTTGCCTACGTGAGTCTATCCATTGGCAAATGCTGTTCCTACCGAGAATTACCCTAGAGCAAGCGTAAACTTCCAAAGACGCGGCCGTAAGGTCACCTAGCGAGGGTATGCCGAAGATGTGGAATCCTTTGCTACCAATGCAGCAAGGTTGGACACTGGGCCTAGGACTGTTCGGGAAATGAATAATGGGACGAGGCATCAGCGCCAGCCTACTCTCCCATCAAGATAGTCATACGGCGCTCCTGGAGATTGTCGTCTACGTTGATGGAATGCGGTGTTCGGCATTAATTGACACATAATGCTCGCATACAATAATAGATGCGAATCGATGTCGATCCTGGAAGACAGCAAAAGTGGAGGTTCTGATTATTTAAGATTCATACCGCGTGTGCTGGGATTTGATTTGTTGCTAGGGATCGATGCTATAAAAACATTGGGAGGCATCACTGTTCGACCCGCAGGTGTATTCCAGATTGGCTTTACTGCTACCTTTGACCATCAGAAATGAGCATAGATTTCGGCAGGGAAATATGGAAGATAACCGCCCATCTGTAGGACTGCGTAATAGAGTGCCAGAATATTGAGTGGCTGCGAAACTCTGACCAGATTATGATCAAGAACTTCGGGCGTGCATGAACAAAGGTTGGCTTGTGCCATACCCGAAAGAAAGACTCGGACCTCCCAAGGAATTAATTCCATTAATAACCGTGATGCAGCGGAATAAGGCAATGGTGCTGCTTGTGATGGACTACTGCATGCACGTAAATGTATTCACGGTTAATGCAAATATTTGCGCTGCTACGATGTGCGAGTGGCACCTAATGGGGCAAACCTGCAAATGCTTGACCTCCTAAGAGCATATCTTCAAGTACGAGTCCATGAAACACCGTGGATATACCAGACAGTAAAGGTCGATGGAAATAGATACTGTCTGAAACGTTTGGTGTTTGGGTTGAACGTGACTCCCCTCATAATGACGGCTATGGTTAGCAGGATGCTCGCGCAAGAGAATGCTGGAAGTGTATTTTTTAAATGTGGCCCACCTCGCGAACTACTGACAAATAACGACACAACCTTCAAAAACAAAGACGTTTACAGATTGTTAACTTGAGATTTCGCTGTGGATTTGCCCCGGTCGGGAACGTCATAGCAAAACGATGCCATCGGAATGTAAAACGGATCGCGGCTGGAATGCAATGGTCCATGTCAGTGGCGTTCTACTAGCACAATGTGACTCCCAAAGATGATGAGTCAGCTTTGATCTCACCAGTCAATGCTATATACCGATACAAGTTTCGGGTGAAAGGAATCGATGATAAGCCGCCAGTAGCAGGCATCGAGGATAATCCCTACAAAATTGGAGACTATTTGTGGGCCAAGGTACGAGAGAGTCGGTGTACTACGAGATTTGGTCATGATCGGTAACCAAGTTCTTCTTGGTGGATTGGATGCCCCGACACGTGAAGGGCCTGCACCCCGTTACAGTGTACTTTCGTCAAAAGACGATTCCGACAGCACAACACCTTCGGAGAGCAGTTGGAATGACTGATACCCGGCGATGAAACAGACTCAGAAGATAATCATGAGGCAGGAGTAGAGAACGCGCACACTTTTGATGAAGCCAACCGTTCTGAAGCGGATGCCAAATGCAGAGAAGCACTCGACAAAATAAACCATCGCCAAGATGCAACCTGTGTGATCATGATATGAGACAGGAGTGTAAAAACGGACATGGAAACAAGAATACAAGGATGGCATGTGCATATTGTAAAAGGTAACCGACACTCTAACTCGAAACCTGACCGATATGAAACAAAAAGGTGACATATGCAAATTAAGATGTGGTCGAATTTAGCAATATAAAGGTTGGTATTTCTTTCATTGGCGAGAATTTTTTTGTTGTTGTTTACTCGGAGTCGTTTGAACGTACGGTGAATTCGCGTGCCAGTGAGAAGAAAGAAAAACAGATTTTCTACAAACGTCGAAACAGAAAAACAACGGCGTATCGTTGTTACGTGTGCCGAGAACAATACAAGCTGAGGAAAAACTTTTTTTTGCACAAACATTTAACGGTATTCAGCCGCTTAAAGGAAAACTGCAACACTTCGATTATATAACAGAGAAATCACATGACGTTCAAAATTCCATATGCAATCAGGTAACACCAATCGTAAGTAATAAATATGCAGGTACAACGTTTATGATTTATCATAGGCACATGGATTTTATCGCAGAAACCAATTAATATAAAACGGAAAAGATTACAAAGAATGTCAAAAAGGGGACAAATGTAATATCGAATGATTGAAATAAAATGAAGGGAGATTCAAGATTTTTATAAAAACACAGGAAACGATACTTCAACATAATTCTGTAATAGTGTCATCACAACGAATAATCCATTAAGTAAACTTCGAATCTTGAATGTCCATAATTTCGATAAATGTCACGTGAATTAAACAGTGCATGTAAACGTTTTCAGTTCACAATATGAACAAAATAAAAAAAAACTTTTAAAAATCTTTAGTAGTACTTAATCTGTAATTAGTTATATTACAGAGCTTTCTTCTACGTAACTGTCGCTCTTGGGTAAAGTATATAACCTTTAAGAGATGGTTCTAAGGATGTGAAAACGGTAACAGGAACTCCAATAGCAACATATGTTTCAACAGCAGAAACCGGAAGAAAGACAACAGAAAGCCGACGAAAGAAAATAGAAAACCGGAGAAAGTTTGATTGCACAACAGCAACAATACAAACAGTAACAACAGCGCAAATTATTAAAACATAAACATTGAAAGATACGAAAAAGTTCGTTTGATTTTACGAAAGCTAGAAACGGTTGAACAAACTACATTCTAGTTAAAACAACTACGGATAGGCACTTCGCGTAAACCGGTAAGTTACAATCAGTACTTTTCAGTCCAAATACATCACCGTTTTATAAAAAATGGAGATGTTATAATTTGTCTATGCGAGATTATTTAACATTTACGTCGGCTGTAAACAAGGACTGTAACGACTTTTAATAAGCGGAATTATAAGCCGATAATTTTAAATTAGTTCGTTTTGCTCAAGTGCTAATATCGGCAAGATACTGGGATTAGACGGAGAGTGTTAGCGAAACTCGAATGCAAACCTAATCTCACACTACAGAAACATGAAGATTACCAAAGAGTTATAAGCGCCAGAAGCGATTCTAAAACGATCGTGAAATCAGCCATAGCATCGTCATGAAAGTAAAGTACACCTCTAGAAATTACTTCTCTAAAGTAGGGAAAAAGCATATGTCCAGCTACAATGTCTGCCCACATTTTCCAAATGAATGGACTAATTCAGAAATAAAAGAAATTTAAAAAGATGAAAACCTATTCGGTTTTAACTATTCGGTTTGAACTAGCTAAACAGTTTAGGACTTCTCAGCCAACCTTTTTAATCAAAGACTATGTAGGCTGAAGATACGAAAATAACAAACTCGTACCATATGAATTCCCTCTGAAATCAAGCTGTTTATGAATAACAATTAAATACGTTTTAAGTGAATTGCATACAGCAAATTAAAAGACAGTATCAAGAATAATTCATATAATTTGGAAATACGTCGGGAAGTAAGGAAACAATAACTAAAATTAAGCAGTAAAGTTATAGAGTCTATAGAAAAGATATTTTGTTTAAACGCAAACAAAAATTGTTTTAAGCGTAAAGGAAAACATAAAATTCAATATCCACTTAACGTCAAATAGGATTGACAAATATGAAGATGGTTTCGCTATACCAGTTTCAAACATGTTCTTTGCATAAAAGTGGGGATACCTTTATTACTAAACTTGTGCAACGGAATTCAGATGTTATTACGAGACCGATGAAAGATATTAATTTATAAAATCAGACCATATATAAAATTGTTAAAGATTGAGTATATGGAGAATACAAAATAATGGGCAAACCATGCACATAAACGCTACCAACACCAATACAAAAGGTTACTCAGGTGACACTATAAATACATTATCCGTAAGGGAAGAGACGGCCGACATTATTTTGAAACGTTCGGTCTTGATTCACCGCAACCAACCAAAGAACGGCGACGGTTGGGTTGAAAGAGGAAATTCACCGACCCACTGACTATCGACTAAAAGCGAACAAGATATCAACACGCGTTTTTCATTGCAAAAATGCTTAGGAGGGAGGAATCATACATGCTCAAAATATGAACTATCTAACTGTATAAATGGACTAAGAAGTACCGACACTAGGGGTTGCCTGTTCACTTTCGCAGTACGCCATCTTAGCGGTACGTACTACAACTATTGTTCTTTGTATATTATTATTTGTTTCTATGATAATTATACTTTTCTACTAGAACTTTGGGCAACAATACCATCGAAAAACTGAACACGCGGATGATAGAATGGACAACAAAAGAGAATAGACTGGTATTTGACGTTATTACTCTAGCTGTCCCAAAGAAACGAAGTTATCAGAAATGCAAAACATGTTATGAAACGTGTCTCATTACTACCACATAACAGAACAAAAGAATCCGTACCAAGCGGAACTTAATCTCCATGGAAGTTGGCATTTAAATCTAGAACGAATGGATATACAACGAAAAAATAAGGAAAATACTCTTTATTAGAACCCTATAGATAGAACCCCTACATATATAAGACCTACAAAACTTGAACGATAAAAAGACATATATATTAAGTTAGACTATTTAATTATTTGTAACCGGTCTGATAGGCTTGTTGTGCGTCTAGCACTTCTTTTCTTTTTTCGTATTACTTCGCAGATTCTGAGTTAGCTATGAGGTAATTGAACGACACGTATTTTTGTTATCATATCAAATATCACCGTTATTCTAGTATTTGTTTATTAACATAAGTATTTACACAGAAATGTTCCTCCTTTGTGTAAGTATAAAGATACTGTTTCGTAGTTGTGAAATAATAGTTCGTTTCGCCTCGAAAAATTCACGACTTGAAATGCTAAACATGTTATTCATTACTTTCTACTGAACACGAAATTGAATTAGCAAATGGGCTCATCACAATTTGAAAAAACACTATTTGATATATGAGAGTAGTTCGAAAAGTAAAGATTCTAAATTTTATCTAAAAAAAAATAACAGAGCTAGGAAAACAGGAAGTTCAGTCAAAATGTGTCTGAATCTCATACAAATGGCTAAGAACAGATTTTAATTTGCAGATTGAGTAGGAATAACCTCTCTTTCAGATAAAAAAAAGTTTATCACTATTGACCTTGCCGAAATGGGGTCAACGGCCGCCATTTTAAAATCCAACTCAACAATATAAAAATTAGAGACATAAACTTCCTGAAATTTCCTGACAAGCATGCCAATTATTTCTGACAATTCTTTCTGACAATTATTTACAAAATTTAACGTCTTTCTTGACAAAACACCTTTATTTAATTAGGAATAAAAACATATTTTTGCGGGGAAATCCAATAGTGTTATCACAACGAATAATCCATTAAGTAAAATTCGAATCTTGAATGTCTATAATTTCGATAAATGTCACTTGAATTAAACAGTGCATGTAAATGTTTTCGGTTCACAATATAGACAAAATTAAAAAAAACTTTCAAAAAATTCTTAGTAGTACTTAAATCTATATCATATGCAACATAACATGACGTTAACAAAAAAAAAACACTAAAGAAATGTGTCCATTTTATTAAAAAAAACAGGTAGAAAAACGTGAATTAAGTCGTTATAGTTTTAAAGAAGATTTTAATCTTTGCTAAACCAAACATGCTCGTAATTTAAAAACAATATCAATCAGCAACATTGTGATACTACGTTCATTCACCGTTTATTTCCGATGTGAAGATAGACTATAATTCAGAAAAGCAATCTAAGATCAAACAACATCTTATTAAAACAATATATTTTCTCTATTTTTTTCTTCTGAACCAGCATATAGAATTTCTCAGTTCCAAAAACACAATAAAAGGAACCCCTATATTTCTGCACAGCATGACCTTAACACAAATCAAGTCCTATTAATTGAACGAGCTGATTGAACCGAAAAGGGCATTGTATTTTTAAAGACAGAGTTTGATCTTTTCTAAATCTGATTGTGCCTATAATTTAAAGACAAAATCAATAAACAACAGGAACGTAATGCTACCTTCCTTCCTAATTAACTTCTAAGTTGAAGGTTAAAGTTAATATGAAGAGCAATGTTGTATTGGACAGCATTTCATAATAACGGTATTTTAAGTTGGCATTATCAGTTATGCCACTTTTTTTTAACTTATTTATATTTTGTAAACGGCAAGTGCTACTCCGAATCATATTTACACATAGTGCGTAAGACATTTGAGGACATAATTATGCGCAACATAGCAGTCGAAGGATCAGATAATACTTTTTTCTGAAGTTTTGAAATGAGGATTGATTATTCGTATTATTTGGATTCTCATTTTCAGCTCCATTTTGTCAAGTTTTCGGTCGATATAACCTCTGACCTTCTTTATGTGTATCTTGTGGAACTCAGTAATCTGCATATAATTTTGAACCGAAGGTTTTCTTTAATTTGCGGGGTAGCATGCACTTATTACGCCATCCATTACTAGATAGAAGTCATAAGTAATTGACAATTATATTTTCGGTCGCCTACACTGAGGACTGATCCTTCAATCTTCAGAAAAAAGTCACTTTTACAATTAAATTTTTCTAAGTACTTTAATTATTGCGCTATGATTCTTGCAGATAATAATAGTACGAAGTTAATTAAGTCTTAAACATATTTTTAGATGTAAATATCCTCGTTTATTACTACATATTATTATTCTATATGAATATTGATCTGTCTTCGTATTGTAGACAGTATGCATTTCTTTCTTTACATTATATACATGATAGAAGTTGCAGTTTAAATGCTGTCTAGTGAAAGCTGGATTTCGACATACAGATGATATAAACCCCTCACCAGTGCGCCGTATCAGCACATCTACGAACGATAATTTATGGGTTTTTTTCCATCGGTAACTGTATATATTGATGAATAGTGTTGGGTGACGATCAATTTCTAAATAGACCCATTATAGAAATTAACACGATATAGGAACCGTTAATTATAAATAATAGAAAATATATAAAGCTATAAGTAGATAGCAACCTAAGGAATAAAAACATATTTTTTGTGGGGAAAATCCACACAGGGCTCACCCTAAACCAAGTTGACATTTTCTTGGAGTTTTATTAATAAATTGCAATGCTAGGTAGCTATATGCTTAATAAGAAAAAGACACCAGAAAATGACTAGCCCCTGCCAACGTGTTCATGCTTTTTTTATTTCTTATACAAATATGTATATAAAAGATACAAAAACAGACTAAGTAGCTTTTTGCAAAACAACAATGTTTACATTAGTTCCCGTCATTTCTATTAATAATAAGTACAATTTACAATAAATGAATAGTCAGTTGGTCGAATGCTGAGACAAGACTCTTGCATAACCAACACAGAACAAGTTCATGTACGGACCAAAGAACATTCCTTTTGTGAAAGGTTACTTCATTATCATCAAAATCTTGCTGTGGTGAGTTGAAGTAGTAGAGGCGTTTGCAATTGATACACTAGTATGAACAGTGACTGCCATATTTCCTGCAACTGCATCTTGCTGTAGCAGACCCTGAACTACAGTTACACATAATTATAGCCAAAACATTAACAGGACCAAGCGTCAAGTCAGTCTTGATTGGTTGCAATTCTTCACGTTTTAGCTGGTTTGTGCCTTTCCATTCCTTAATTTGGAAATAAACTCGAAGGCTAGTGAATTTCGTAGCTGTTCTTGTTGTTGGCAATGATTTCGCCACCACAAACTTTGAGCTTTTTACAACTATTTCCTTTAATCGCCTCAGGCGGAGATGATAATGTTTCCCCTATCATTGCCATTATACAGGCACATTTAAACTTCTCCCCTGCTTCAACAATCTCCTCTGCACTACTATCCTTGCCAAACACTTCTGCCAATTTGAGGAAGTTTCTATTGTTCATCACTTTTCGACGGGACGCTGCCTTCCTAATTCTCAACCAAGTAGTGCATAGACGAAAACAGTGTTGTAACAGATCGCATAAGCCAACGATTTCCTCATCTCTTTGATATTCCAGTCTTTCATACCTTTGCTTGTGGCACGAAGAAAATGTTCTAACCATTATCTCTATTGTCATGATAACATAGAAGGACCAATAGGCCAGTGTCATTTGCTATTAAAATCGTTTCTCCTGCTTGTACCAGTTCTAGCAGTCTTCACAGTCATTACGTCAGCGTTTTCAGATGTATGGACTACTTTTAAGGCTAAATAATCAAAACTAGAGGATGACTTTCGAAAATATCGGCGAAAAAAGCAACCACTCCCTGTCGAAAAGTGCCTAGTTCAGAGTGAAAAAAATAATATGTTTAGCCAATTTTTCGGTGTTTATCGTCTGATACTGATTTTGTGAAAATCCGTTGCCTCTGTCGAAAGTTTTAGGCAGATATGCAATGATACATACATAGATTTATATATTTGTAGCTCAAATTTTCGACGCAAACCGATTAAAAAGCTTGCCCCATCTCTAAATACCCTTTATGTAAAATTTCAAATATTTAGACCAGAAATTGTTTTTAGTAATTTGGTAGAGATCGCAGAGGTCAATGTTTTAACCTTTGACCCCTATTATGACCCCTTAACATCTATTGTTTTGGTCTCAAATCAAGTTATTTAGTTAGATCCATGTCCAAGGAACCTATATCTAAACTTTCAAGTGTTTAGACCCAAAATTGGCGGAGATATTTGGTAGCGTTTTCAAAGGTCAAATCGTTGAACTTTAGCCCCTTTACAGCCAAATTTTGGGCCGAAAACTGATTGCAAAGATTTTCCAAAATCTCACTACCCTGTATATCAAATTTCAAGTCTGTAGACTGACAGTAGATGGAGGTTTTGTGTAGGGAAATGTACAAGGCAGACAGACAGACGTTTTCACTTTTATAGATATATAGATAAACTGAGAAAGAAACTTCTTGTACCAGCTCTTATCGCAAATTATAGTACAATTAAACAACGTAAACTCATCTTAAAATAACATAAATTAATTGTAAATACAGGTTAACTCTGTTCCATAGAAACATCACTGATAACAATTAATACATATAATCTGTTAATAGATTACATAACAAAGTACACACGTTTCATTTCCGTTACACATTTATATTTGAATTATAACGAAAATATTTGTTCCAAGAATAATATGAATTGCATCATCTCATTTAAAACATGTTCACTGCTATATGATATTAAAAAAAATTTTCCTCTCTTTCACAACGTAAAGCTTCTCCTTTTTTGAATTTCCAACGACTTTTCTTCGTTTCTGAAAGTGAACAAGGTCATACATTTCCTTACGTCAAAAATATTTGTACTGGTGTTTTGTTTTCTTAATTTCATTCATCCAGAGAAAGTCTCACAATAAAGACGAAACGTTGATAAACACATAACTTGGTTTTATTCCTTTTTATTTCTCTATCTTTTCGGGATAATATTTCCGTTATTCTCAATATATATATATATATATATATATATATATATATATATATATATATATATATATATATATATATATATATATATATATATAAAGCTGAACATCTCTGTGTGTGACTGGTCACGAATAGGCTCCTATATGATTGACTATTATAGAAAAGTGATCACATATAATGATAGAAGATGTATTGAGACACAGGAATGGGTATGTTTGATCTGGCATAATGATGGTTCATTAAAATTGTGGGGTCTGCGTTCGCGCCTGATCCACAAAGTATGGAAATAAAAAAATTTAAAAATTAAAAAAAAACGTTTACAAGTGTTTTGATATAGATGGACATAATAATACTTTCATAAGTATGTTTTAACTTTAATAGGGATGGTATAATACAATTATGGGGTCTGCGTTCGCGCCTGGCCTCCATAGAATGAAAATGGGCACAAGCTTTAATAAAGACTTTTCATATCTATCTGCGTGATTATGCTTTGATAATTATGTTTCAGTTTGAAGAAATATCGTATAATAAAATTAAGGGGTGTTTGTTCGCGCCTGACCTCCATAGAATGGAAATATGTCACAAAGTTTAACAAGGTTTTTTTAATATAGATCCACAGAATATTGTGATAAGTGTTTCAGTGTGAACAGGTATGGTATAATAAATTATGTGGTTTATCTATTTTATTTTTATTTTCATCATATTTTGCTTTGGTTTTGATACCCCCAAATTCAACCCAAATTTACAACCCTTCTTTTTCATAAGCTATCATACTTTCATAAATCAGAGTCCATTTTCTGTAGGCTGTTTTTGAACCCAGTCAAGGACGTGTACTTTTGCTAGTATATATATAATTGGAATCTTTTTTCAGCGAGGTGTTAAAATTGATTTTCGTCATTGCTTGTGAGTAGAAAATCCTGTGTTCCTGCAGTGCTAAACAGACGAGGAACGGGAATAATTTGAGGCTATTTTTTTCCAGAGGTTAAGAAACCGATGAAGTTTTACGAGGTTTATACAAGAGTGGCCAATACCGAAGTAGACCAGGGTATAGTCTTTATTTGTTTTTACATAAGCAGTAATATGTTGCTACACATTCATGAGGATGTGTCGGTCAGCTAGTTACCAGCATCCAGAGACCTATTTAGGCGATACAGTTTATACGAAAGCAAAGTTTGCAAAACAATTACCTCAGATTATACCAGCTCTTATTCTGTTGACCACTATAATAACGCAGAATTTTCCACTGAAAAGATTGCAAACTTTGCTTTCGTATAAGCTGTTTCACCTGAAAGGCCTCTGGTGACTGTTAATTAATTGACTTAAACATGCTCATGACTGTGTAGCAATATATTACTGCTTATGTAAAAACAATAAAAGAGTACATATGTTTATATATATATATATATATATATATATATATATATATATATATATATGTGTGTGTGTGTGTGTGTGTGTGTGTGTGGGTGAGAGAGGTCATGTCATATGCTACTGGTAACATGTAACCCAGTACTACCTGCCTCATAGTCGGGTCACCGGCGACTAAACTGGTTCCCCCACCAGACTTGTTTGGTGAGGAGGGTGGCTAGTCTCTCTGAAGGATTAAAAACAAGACCTTCCAAAGGCCGAATGAACACTTTTTCTGGGTCAACGGTCAACTAGCACCGTGTGTGTTTGTGTGTATGTATGTGTGTGCTGTGGTGGAGAGGGTCCCTGTAAGCCATGGTGAAGGCAACCTTTCTAGGAGAAGCAAATCTCTGATTAAAAAAAAACATAAAGCGGGAGACCAATACCCGCATTAAGCTGGTCTGCAGTTTAACTTGTTGCTGGCTATCTTGCTCTTGCTTGTTGCTGGATCTCAACATTTTGAACCGAGAGAGAGACTTAGCTGTTGTACAAAGCTAAGGCTCTGTAACATCATGTGTATAGATACTCCTTCAGACATTTGTCCATGAAAATGGTCCTGTGGCGATGAAACTGAGGGAGTGACACTCGTTTGACAAGACGTTGCAATCATATATATATATGTATATATATATATATTATACACTCAATTATATGCACTAATTTTTATGCACGTAGAATATATTTAAATATTTAAATAATAAATTAATTACAACTAATACGTACCAAAATGTGGAGGCGGCTAGAATATAAACACAGAACTGATAACCTCTTCCTTTAAAGCACTCAGAGATGAAAAAGACACCACAGTATCGCTTATAAAAAATAAATGATTAAACAATCTGATATACGTATATATATATATATATATATATATATATATATATATATATATATATATATATAATTTAAAGTGGGTTAGAACAGTAATCTAAAGAGCAGAGAGTATTTTAATGTGATAGTAAAATTACTAATTTAATTAAAATACAAGGCTCGTTGTAATTCAGATATATAATAAGCTCGATAGGCAAATATCCTAGAGCTACTTTAATATTTATAATAATATAATATATATATATATATAATTCTGTTTCTAAATATCTAAGTTTTCCAAGTTGGTGGTCATTTATTCTTTTCTCACAACTTCCCCTGAGCTATGTTCATGTCCCGTTCTGTCTCATCTGGGATCTTCCGACCACTCGGTTGTAGTAGTTAAGATAAAAATGAAATGTAATAAGTCTTCAGATGTAACTCTCCACCGTACAGTATATCGATATTTTACGGCTGACTGGGATAGCTTCCGTACATTTATATCTGGTCTACCCCTGCATTCCATGTTTAAAAGGGATTGTCCTCCATAGTATCAGACCTAACCGAATGGTTAATTGTAAGCATAGACCGATTCATACCATCAAAAAATTCTGACAAACACCTATTCCAGTAGTATTTTTTCAAGAATTGCTGCCTTAATAGACTCTTTCATGCTGACTTTTTTCTCCCTAACAATATATTTTTTCTGGACAAAGGATAATAAGCGTCTTCTGTATGTAGGGTGACTATTTTTGTGCTTATAACTTTATTTTAATCGGTTTTAAGCATAGTTTGGAGCGAGTTCCATGTACGAAAATATTTGTATAATCGATTTAATATATTATTATTATTATTGTTGTTGTTGTTGTTGTTGTTGTTGTTGTTGTTGTTGTTGCTGTTGTTGTTGTTGTTGTTGTTGTTGCTGTTGTTGTTGTTGTTGTTTGGATAGTGATGGAGATATTACTGACTGTTATTCACCTCTATTATTTAACACTAGCGGAACCTGTGGAAATTCCACAGCAGCAATTTTCATATGTAATATATTGTTGCTGGGCATGCTGTGAGCGTTCTTTTCAGCATGAATGAAGGCACAATCATATTATTCTAGTTTTTTTATTAAAACTGTATCGCCCCCTTACTAAAATAATAACTTTGATATATTTCCTGGGCTGATTATTTCATTACAAACACACCGGTCAATTAACTCACATTTTTTTTTCATAATTATTTAATATGTTACTATGTTCGACAATAATTTTTCATAATTTAAACCCACATTATAGCCCCTCCCTTTACTAAAATATTAAATTTGATATATTGTATCGGCTGATAATTTTATAAATAACACAACTATCAATTAACTCACATTTCATCATTTTTAATAAATCTTGGATATGGTACTAATATTGACAATAATTTTTCTTCAATTAAACTCACCATATCGGACACTTTACTAAAATAACACCTTTGATATATTGTCTAGGCTGATTATTTCATTTCAAACACACACACATCATCAACTCACATTTCATCATTTTCCGTAATTCTTGGATATGTTACTAATTTCGACAATATTTTTTTTTTATAATTTAAACCTACGTTGTCGCCCAACCTTACTAAAAGAATAACTTTGATACATTTGCTGGGCTGATTATTTCATTACAAACACACTAATCAATTAATCTCCATTTCATCATTTTTCATAATTCTTGGGTATGTTACTAATTTCGACAATCATTTTTCATAATTTATACCCATATTATCGTCCCATCTTTAATAAAATAATTACTTTGAAATATTGTCTCGGCTTATTATTTTATTACAAACACACTAATGCATGAAATCATATTTAATATTTTTTTATTATTATTATTATTATTATTATTATTGTTGTTGTTGTTGTTGTTGTTGTTGTTGTTGTCGTTATCGATGTGTTTCTTTGGTTAGTGATGGAGATATTACTGACTGTTATTCACTTCTGTATTATTTAACATTAGATACGTCTAAATTTCGAATGATGCCTAATCATTGTATTTGATAGAAATAAATCTAATTTCATCTATTGAAAACTTCCCCGCAAATTTCTGACCAGTTCAGAGAATTAGTCTTCGGAACGCTAAAGTAAGCAATTTGTTTAAAAGCACTCAACAGAGAGACTAAAATAACTTGGTTTCTTGGCTTGATTTTCATGGTTGATTTCCTAACGAACGTCTATTACTAGAAATAGGATAAAAGTTTCGTAATCACCACAACGATCCTCCGAGGGTGATTGGTCAGCCTCTTTTCAAATAAATCATATTTAGTTTAGAAAATGGTGGTATATCGACAAGAATGTCTGATATCATCCTCTATCTTCGACTACGGATTGCTTCTAAATTTTGTCTGTGCGTTTTAGAGTTAAAAAAATAAGTAGGGGGTGTTCAATCTAAACCAGACTATCTTCATGACAAAGGAGACTATAGACAATCGAAGGAGATACATTGTAGTTCACAATTAACATTACTTTCAGGATCAATGTTGCTTTACTTCAGTGACTTGTTCAGAATATGTCTCAGGACATAATGTGATCGATCATGCAATTTTACATTTTTCACTGTCTTACTTTCAACTTTATAAGGTTTTTGTAGTATTATTCTTCGACATTTTTAGGGCCATTTGCCAAATGAGTTCTCTATGAGTTTATACTATTCGCTTTCTACTCTCAGTAATTTGGTAGATATTGTATTATGTTCTGACAAATACTATCCAATCCGTGTAAAGAGATAGTACTCTGTTATGACATAATGTTAGGAAATAAGTCGAACATATAGTAAATCATATTGTAGATACGTTTTACCGGAAGTGAGGGTCAGCTGATCGGATTTTCGTGTGAGTCACGTGATCAGGTTAGCTGGAGTCAATGAGTTGGGTTTTGGACGTAAATAAGAGAGGACGGCTTGACAGGTCGTCCCCTCCCCTCCCCTTCATTGGGGGGGACGCTGACGTGTGTGAAAATAAGACCTTGAAGAACCACGTAAGAAAAGACATTCACTTTCCATTCTTCTGAATAAAAACTATATAAAACCAATCATTGTCTTGGAGTGAATGAATATTCATCCAAAACAGGTTTCCAGTTTCCCTTCCAAGAACAAGATGAATTCTAGGTGGACAAGATCAACGACATATGAAGCTAAGGTATGTCCAAAATACATGTACCACACACACACACACACACACACACACACACACACACAACTGCATGTGAACAATTAGATATGAATATATCACAAATAGACAGCAACATTTAGACGATCATACAACGGTGCCCCTTTTATAATACCAACAACAATACAACAATAAGTTCATCATCATTAGTCACAATATATGCAGTAACGACAAATAAATTCAATAGCTATTGACGGCAGTAGTGACCATGGGATAGAACGGATAAGTTCAGTAAAATACTGTGTAATTCAATTTATAATGATTATACCACTGTATTTGTTTTTATTATTACTGGCCGTTCAAGTTAATAAAATGCTCATAATCTTCACTTTCACTGCAATAATTCCTAACTAAACAATTATTTTGAATAAAGGGTAATGAGATTGATCGAAACCTGAATCATGGGCAACAGTCTAAGAAATGTAATGAAAGGAAGTGGTATAAGTTTGTTTCTAAAATTATGTAGTTTATTTTACGTTTAACTATATATGAAAGCGACATTATTTTTGCACCACCTAATTTGATTAGTTATGAGGACAATATATGACAATTTCTTATTGACATTAGCCTTGAAGATGACTATGGTGCATCTCTCATGGACGAAATTATATAGCAACATATTCCACAGATTATAAGTTATTGGGAAAAAATGTATGGTAATTCTGTTCGATAGGCACTCGAAGAAAAAAGCAATTTTTTTATCGATGGTTGTAATAAGATGATAGTTTTACAATTTTAAACCAGATAATGACTGTCATTCGAGCACTGGTTGTGGAAGTAAGTAAAGAGTATATATGTTTATTCTTTAATTCACTAAATATATACATTATAACAATTTATATGCAAATTACACATATATATATATATATATATATATATATATATATATATATATATTCTTACACTGGTTTTTAGTTTCTAATCTGGTGAATGCAAAATTAGTCCTGCTTATATTGTTGTATGGATACATTCATGTTTGTAGACTGTGATCGCAATCAGGTTCAAAGGCTGCTCTGCTGAAAATAGCATCTTTTATCGTGAGAGGATATTGTTTCTACTACCTGGTACAATACGTTAGAGTTGTTTTTAACTAATGTTAATATTGGTTCGAAAAGGCGAGAAAGTATCAGAAATGTACTAATCCTTTATTTTGTGCGTTGACTGAAGACTCTTTTCACATCTATGAAACAAATATTTTATTTGAGTGACCAGTCATAAAATAGTATAAATTAAAATGTATATTTTATTTAATGAGACAGTCCGATTAGTCAGGAACAAATTTTTTCAACTAGCAGTACCCGTAAACCGGTGTTTCCCGGTAGAAGCAAGACAGATGAAGAACAAAATCGGTAAAGGACATCCCTCGAAAACAAAATAACATATAGTTGTTGATGGTGGCCACTGCAGTCCCTGGAAAATATTGGACACTGGCGGCCATGGCCCAAATGAAATAATCTGTCTTGTAATGTCGGACATTGTTTTCTGGTGGCAGCTAGTGAAAGCCACTGTTAATGAATATCTGTACTGTTGGGTACTGGCGATTAGTTTTGGTTTGGAACGATACTCTCCATGTACTGGCTGATTCTGATTAACTGTTTCGATTGAGTGAAAACGGAGGTTATACGTAAAAGAATTATTTAGAGCGGTTGGGTGGGGATAGATGCGTGTCGGTATTTTGTGCACCTTTGCAACCCCGAACTAATGTTCTGTTTACTTTTTGAGTGTTCCATCCGAGCAAGGAAAACGCAATCTGTTTCATTACATTTAATGTTAGTTACGTGTGCGCAGGGAAAGATTTGGCAGCGCTTGTTAAAATGCCAATAATTATCAAACCTTTTGTTAGAGCTAACCGTAGTCAAATTTTAAGTGTTCCAGTATTTAATTTTAAGAGTACTGAGCGATTATCAAGATTTTAAAGAGGCTGTATATGATTTTAGCAGAATTCCATCATGTGTGGAAGTTATGTATAATTTAATTTTACTGATGCGTGTATGGTAACATGCTAAATTCTTCCAAATGAGTTGTCATTATTTATTTAACATTTTGACATTTTTAAGATTACCAGTAGTTAAATTTCGAGACGGACAAAAATTTGAAGAAAAAAAGGATGTATTTTTACGACCTAACCCAGCGTAGTATAAAGACCCTGCAACCTCCCATGTAAAGAACGGCTTTCGGAATAAACACCCTCAATATGGGAAGCTGTTCTTAACATGAGCAGGTTGTGGGTGTTTATACCGAAAGGCATTTGTATCACAGGAGGGCTAGGGTGATTATATTAAGCTGAGTTTAGTCGTTAGAAAATCCCTTTATCTCGGCCGTATAAACGTAATAGGCTCACAAAAACAAAGGAAAAAAACAGCTTATTATTTATTTGATGTTAATTGACTCAGTTACGTCGTACAAAAATACCTAAATAATTTTACGTCTTACAAAAATACCTAAACAATTTTACGTCGTACAAAAATACCTAAATAATTTTCCATACACAAAAAGAAATAAAACAAAAAAAAATTGGTAATATGTTTTCGAGTATACTAAATAAGAAAATATTTTTGCAATTATGCAGAAATAAGTAGTTATGGAGATACGAAAGACAGTCTTAACATGTACATAATCAAGGATGGGAAAATTCGTAATTGTTTTGTTTTATACGCATGTCAATTTCTCGTTTATGCAAAAAAAAGTTGATTTGTTTCTGATAGGTGACAGTGTCGGTAGCAGAGAAGTAGATGTGTTTAACTTACGCGCTTACAAACATAGCAGCCAGTGAATTACAGTACATAATACTGGTTTTTATATGTTGGAAATTACTTGACTCCGCACAATCTAATTGAGATTTTCGTATTCAGCGAACTCGAAAACATTCAATAGTCGGCAATGTAAAGAAAACTAAAGAGGTTGAACTTATGTAAAAAAAAATACCTAAAATAAAAAGCAGAAAAATTTGAAAAAAAAAATAATTAAAAATAGTAAAAGTTAAGACTTTATTAGAGTAGGTTGTTTATTTGGTAACTTTTGGAATAGTTTCCTTTCGCTCGGTATATTCAAACGGTCTTGGTCGATAAATAAAAATAGTAAAAGTTATGAATTGATTAGGGAAGGTTTTTTGGTTAACGACTTCCGTTGTCGCGGTATAATCTGGCGGTTTTTGTCGTTCGCCGGGCATCGCTGAGCGAAGATCACGGGCAAAAGGCATTTAAACTGCAAAAGTATCAGTTAATGTGTATAAATAGAAGTATATAAAGAAATAAAAGAACATATTATATCACAAGCGCGCACACAAGCAAACAAACACGACTATAAAAACTTAAGAATTGTAGTCTTTAGAACATGTCCGTTAGTGACTCCATGTTTTATTGTGAGTAAGTGATCATTTATTAAGTAGATTGAGATTCAAGAAATTTAGAATTTTCAACGCTTAGTCAATCAATATGAAAGGGGTTTTGCAAGAAAGCCGTTATTATTTATGAATCGAAAACGGGAAAGCTTATTATGTTTATGTATTTATGATCCAGTTACGATGGGTGTAACCATAATATCTGTGTAAAGTTGTGATTTCCTCTCGTATAAACTGGTGGTGGTAGGAAGACTAAATAACTTGAGAGAAAAATAGGAACTCCTAGGATGCAATGTAACATTTTATTATAACAAATAGATCTGTCTAAAATAGCGTTTTAAAGTTACATAAGATAATGGCTAATATTGTAGATGTATTAAATTTGTATATGGCATCTGATGTTGTAAACCAACGGTATTTTTGTGCAGAGGGGAATATTTGCAATCATTTCATTCTATCGGAGATAGGCGCTATTTGGGGTTTATTTTTATGAGGGCGGGAGTAAGAGAGAAAGTAAAAAAATTATCAAAACATGTAAAGCAGGATATTTTAAGAAGTCTCCCTGAAAAACAAAAGCAAACAAAAACAAAAGAATTCCTGGAACAACAGGTGTCAAAGTCTTCTCGAACAAAAATAACGAATCATTTGATTTGGGGCATATTCTTACATTCTTCTGTTACAACAAACATTTGTCATTCTTCACGTATTTGTTCGCTTGTTTGACGGTCACTGACTCTACCGTCGAATTATAGAATATTATTACGTTTCGAGCAAAACTAGGGGTTCTGTGAGTCTTTCAAATACATCATGTGTTATGAACGCTTGAAAGTGCATTATAGGCAATATAAGCTCACACAATAAATGAATACGTGATGAAATTCTTGAGGTACGTCAGCATTGATACTATTTGCTGTACTGGTGCACATATTAAACCATGTTGAAATAGTAAGGTTATTATTTAGAAAGCCATTCTTATGGGGAGAGGAGGATATTTTAACTATTTAACTATTCTTTCTTTTCACATAACAATTTAATAAAAATGATATCGTAAAACTTTAATTTAACTTGAGAATACTACTTAAAATTACGCGATACAATAAGTGCTCTAACATGCTATTTTTTTTTACACATCTTCCCAGCAACAGCAACTTTTATAGACTTATTGGAAAGAAAAGAATCAGTTACTGCGAGGATATTGCCAGATGTTTCCTAACAATCACGTTTGGTAAGAAAGTCTTTATGTCAAGCTCCGCCGAATGCCATTGATAGATGAAGAGTTCTTTCTGATTATATACAGTTTTCTCGAGTTATTTACCAATGATATGCAATATTACTAGTTGTACATCAGTAATAAATATTACAAAACTATATTTTTTCAGCTGAAGGTGTTGACAATTTCTACATTTATCGTTGTTTAAAACATTATGCATAGAATACTATAGAATTGCGTAATATAAAAAGTTATTTCAAGCATTGTAGTTTAATATGAAACCATTGTGTCCAATCCTTTTTTAACTTGGTACCAAAACAAAGTCAAAACAATTGTTGAAATCTTTCTGCTTGCTTACTAATGTATGGTTTTAGTTTTGTGCATTTCAAGAATATACAGACTGCTAGACTTTACTCTCTCCTTAGCGAAGAGATTATTTTGTTCTAACTGCATGAGGAGCCTGCACTAGCGAAGATCGACGCGGCTGATTAGGGAGTTTTGCACACCAGAATGCTCTTCAATCTCGAGTGCTGGCTCTTCATTTTTTCTACCTTTGTGTCGAATAATCCCGCAGTGAGAGGGATATTAACATGAAAGTGACTATCTTGTAGCTGTACATTCTATGTTGGTCTCTCTGTTGACGGACGTGGCCATTATAACCACACTCCCGTAATTTTCAATTATATTCCAGTTTGGAAAATTACATTGCGATTTTTTTCATTTCAATATATCGAATATTATTTTCTGTTCGATAATGTCTTATAAGTCTTGAAGCATATGTTTAATTAAATCTAAGATAGGATTTTCATCCAAATAGAAGAAAATTTCATTTCAGATGATTTGTTGTGTGAATATACGATCTATAAACTGAACTCAACTCCAGAAAATGTATTTCACATCAACGATCAACCGTTTTCTATTTTTAATTGGGTGAATTTACATCAATAAAAACTTCTAATACAGGTTTCCTAGTCCCCTCTCTGGGGAAATCTCTGATTATCGTAACTGGTTGGATCACACAATCAAGAACAGTGGCAACTATTTCGGAAACTAAATTCTGGATCAAATAAGATCACTCATAATTATTGTATAATTGCCGTCTTCATAGTTTTCCAATATTTTAGTTAGGAGTTTAAAAAAAATTGAGGGCTTAGTTTTGGAGCTTCTTACCTATATTTTCATCTTTCTCATTAAAAAAAATATCTATTATTAGTCATTTAGTTCACATTTAGAAAACCCATAACTTTTTTCTAGTGTCACCATCAAACTAACATATGTATATGAGTATACACAAATTATACTACGTAAATTTGATAGAAAAATAAGCTGTTGAAGTACATTCGTTTAAAAACTAGTCAGTCAAATAGTTTCGCGCACGGTAAACACACAGATACAATTTATAGAGAGAATAGAATAAGCAATTACCGCACTTTGACCTTACCTCTTACAAACAGGCGTCGACACTAACTTTCGTTTCAATATCTTTTTCTTTTTCCTCTTCTGTTTCGCTGTCACTTCTTTCTCTGTTTCCCATGGTGCGTAACAGTGACCGGTGATGAGCTTTCAAGCTTGATTCACACACGAAAACACGAGTAAGTAATAAAACGAACTTTTGCTACTGATCCAGTCATAACGAGGAAAGCTAAACATTGTAAAATCATGAACGAACTCTACGATAAATAACTTACCTCGGTAACGCACAAAGATGGAGTATACCTCGGTAACACACAAAGATGGAGTATACCTCTGAAATATATTTGTGATAAATTTCAAACAAGCAAAATATTTGTTTATTTTCCTAATATTACTTTGTGATTTGGCTTTGAAGCGCACTTGATATGTATATATATAAATTGATCATAGGGATTGCAAATTGTATTGTATTGATGACTGAATTCATGTATTCGTAACTAAGCATTTTCATTTCTTGTTGCAGGTATTGACGTTATGAAAGTCTAAGAAAAACATGGAAGTAATTGAGAAGCAGAAATACGTCATTAAATTACTGGCAAAAGTACATTGGGACTATAAAAAAAATGTTCTGTGGCACGAAATCTCTCATGTTTTAATGGTATCACTCCCTTCTTTGTAGCTGGTCAAGTTCCTTTAATAAAAATATGGGGAGCTTTACTTTTTGGGAATGATATGTTTTAAATGTTAAATAAGATCGGAAATGTATATATATTGCGTCAATGAATACATTTAGTTCGCAGCTGATTTCATTTTTGTTTAGATTTCAAATAAACGTAGTATAATTTGTGTATACACATATACATATGTTAGTTTGATGGCGACACTAAAAAAAAGGTATGGGTGCTCTAAATGTGAACTAAATGACTAATAATCTATATACCTTTAATGAGAAAAATGAAAATATAGGTAAAAAGTTCCAAAACTAAGCCCTCAATTTTTTTAAACTCCTAACTAAAATATTGGAAAACTACGAAGACGGTAATTATACAATAATTATGAGTGATCTTATTTGATCCCGAATTTAGTTTCCGAAATAGTTGCTATTTCTGCCTATTTTCGTGTCAAGCTGAAAACCATATTCTAGACAGACCTTTTCACAGTGATAATTCATTTATAGCAAGTTGAGTAAGTTTTCTCTATTTTCTCAAATTCGTATATTCACACAACAAATCATCTGAAATGAAATATTCTTCTATTTGGATGAAAATCTTATTTTCGATATAATTAAACATATACTTCAAAACTTATAAGAGATTATTGAACAGAAAAATAATATCCGATATATTGAAATGAAAAAACATCGCAACGTAATTTTCCAAACTGGAATATAATTGAAAATTACTGGAGTGTGGTTATAATGGCCACGTCTGTCAACAGAAAGACCAACATATAATGTACAGCAACATGATAATCACTTTCATGTTAATATCTCCCTCACAGCGTGATTATTCGACACAAAGGTCGAAAAAATGAAGAGCTAGAACTCTAGATTGAAAAAAAATAGCATGTTAGAGCACTTATTGTATCGCGTAATTGTAAGTAGTATTCTCAAGTTAAATTAAAGTTTTACGATATTATTTTTATTAAATTGTTTTGTGTAAAGAAATAATAGTTACAAAATATCCTCCTCTCCCTCATAAGAATGGCTTTCTA
Organism: Euprymna scolopes; assembly: GCF_053919585.1. Taxonomy (NCBI): domain Eukaryota; kingdom Metazoa; phylum Mollusca; class Cephalopoda; order Sepiida; family Sepiolidae; genus Euprymna; species Euprymna scolopes. The sequence continues at coordinate 41,894,197 of NC_136487.1, forward strand.
AATAATAACCTTACTATTTCAATATGGTTTAATAAGTGCACCAGTACAACAAATAGTATCAATGCTGGCGTACCTCAAGAATTTTATCATAGTCATTTCTTGTGTGAGCTTATATTGCCTATAATGCACTTTCAAGTGTTCATAACACATGATGTATTTGAAAGATTCACAGAACCCTCGTTTTGCTCGAAATGTAATCATATTCTATAATTTGACGGTAGAGTCAGTGACCGTCAGACAAGCGAACAAATACGTGAAGAATGACAAATGTTTGTTGTAACATGAGTAAGGTTATTATTTAGAAAGCTATTCTTATGGGGGAGAGGAGGATATTTTGTAACTATTCTTTCTTTTCACATAACAATTTAATAAAAATGATATTGTTAAACTTTAATTAAACTTGAAAATACTATTTCAAATTACGCGATACAATAAGTGATCTAACATGCTATTTTTCTTTACACATCTTCCCAGCAACAGCAACTTTTATAGACTTATTAGAAAGAAAAGAATCAGTGACTACGAAGATATTGTCAGATGTTTCCTAACAATCAGGTTTGGTAAAAAAGTCTTTATGTCAAGCTCTGTCAAACGCCATGGATAGGTGGAAAGTTATTTCTGAAGCTTTGTCAAGTTATTTACCGAAAACATGCAATATTACTAGTTGTACATCAGTAATTAATATAACAAAACTATAATTTTTCCAGTTGAAGGTGCTGACAATTTCTACATTTATCGTTGTTTAAAACATTATGCATAGAATACTATAGAATTGCGTAATATAAACAGTTATTTCAAGCATTGTAGTTTAATATTAAACCATTGTGTCCAATCCTTTTTTTTAACTCGGTACCAAAACAAACAAAGTCAAAACAATTGTTGAATTTTTTCTGCTTGTTGACTAATGTATGATTTTAGTTTTATGCAGTTCAAGAATATACACACTGCTAGACCTTACTCTCTCCTAAGCGAAGAGATTATTTTGTTCTAACTGCATGAGGAGCTTGCACTAGCGAAGATCGACGCGGCTGATTAGGGAGTTTTGCACACCAGAATGCTCTTCAATCTAAAGTGCTGGCTCTTCATTTTTTCTACCTTTGTGTCGAATAATCCCGCTGTGAGAGGGATATTAACATGAAAGTGACTATCTTGTTGCTGTACATTCTATGTTGGTCTTTCTGTTGACGGACGTGGCCATTATAACCACACTCCAGTAATTTTCAATTATATTCCAGTCTGGAAAATTACGTTGCGATGTTTTTTTTCATTTCAATATATCGGATATTATTTTTCTGTTCGATAAATTCTTATAAGTCTTGAAGTATATGTTTAATTAAATCTAAGATAAGATTTTCATCCAAATAGAAGAAAATTTCATTTCAGATGATTTGTTGTGCGAATATACGAATTTGAGAAAATAGAGAAAACTTACTCAACTTGCTATAAATGAATTATCACTGTGAAAAGGGCTGTCTAGAATATGGTTTTCAGCGTGGCAATAAAATGGATAGAAATAGCGAAGCTTCCGGGGGAAATATTGTTAATGGCTTGTGTTTTATCGAATGTCCAGAATTTGAACGCACAAATGTAACATATAGCATATTTGTATGTGCATACACGCATATATATACATATATATATATATATATATATATATATATATATATATATATATAATACAACACGACCATATGACTTGTTGGGTCACAAAGACTATCAGTATTTATTCTATCCTCATTTCATTTTGAAATGCATAAACTCTGACATATACATATCTATAATACTTGCATAAATATAATATATATTTTATTCTGTATTATATTTGTCATTTTATTATTAATAAAAATGGAGCAGAAAGAGGAAGAAAAGGACGAAAAAAGACATGAAAACAGTTCCAAAGAAGTTTTTTAAAATATATTAGGAAAAATCGACATCGGGAGCAGATTGACACTATACAACAGACATTAACGCTGAAATTAGTTGGAAAATTTAAGAAAGTCTTCGAATGCGGAAACGAACCTACATTACAGAAGTGAAACATAAAGGTATATTGATATTAAAACTGCAAAATTGTAACTTAACTAAGCCCATCCTAAAAAGGTTTATGCCACACTTAGTAGCTAGTAAGAGTCAAAAACGCTGGAATGACCAGGGGTGTTAAAGCACTAACCAGACCATCATTGGATAAGTACAAAGAGTACTGAGTTCTAGGGAGTGGCTTTTCATCACCAAAATTCTAATGAAAATCAATTGTTGCTACCAGCGAGAAGTTATTGAAAGACGACTGTTGCGATATCGGAAAGTCATTTGACAAAAGTTATCAAAAGAGTCTGAGAGTATTGAAATCTGAGGAGACTTGCTATCACCATGTGCCCAAGGGGAAAACACCGGTTATTATCGGTGAGTATTCCTTGTATGATTACCTGTGTGAGAACTTCTAGTAAGTAGAAATCTCATTAACAATGCATATTGATGACCTAAAATACATACTCAATTATAATTTAGTTTTGCGATAAAATATGCTTTTATAAATCCGTTTCAATTTTTTTAAGAAGCAATAATATAAGTATCTGAACAAGTCAACAAGCTCTTACTTATCTGTTTATGTACGAAGGATTTCCAAAAGTACTGCGTTCTATTATTTTAATCCGCTTTGTTTTTATGGATCATGCATCCATGATTTGGAAGTTTCATTACTCTGTTACAGATATTAACATTGTGAGACTGTAAGAAAGTAACACCTGTAATAGACTGAATTCCTCCATACAGATAAGATTGCACATGGCAACATTTACGGTTGCATGTTGAATGTTTCCACAGCCAATACAGTTAATGTTAGTAGATGAATTCATTGAATCCAAAGAGGCGACAGAGATGTGACTGACAACGCGCGCTCCAAACTTATACGTCTTAGGCATAATTCATCGTTAGCAAAAAAGGCGTTATAACGTAGTGCGGCGACTCGACCGCCCTCAGTTAATATGTAACACAAGTGTAATCCTACGTGGTTTTACTCTCACATCCGCAAAAGTCCAACGACACAGTCTCAGTCGCTTCAACGAAGACAGGGTTGATAGGCCGTTCATGTCCGGATGCTGAATTCAATATTTAGATGATCCTCTCTCTTTTAATCGTCTGCTGAAAATTATTCACTCAACTTGGTTGTTTTTCTTGAGGTTTACTTACAAGTCCTAATAATCATGAATCGATGCTGACTCTGGTTGTAGTTTTTGTATAAAGATTAAGCATTCATTAGAAGAGAAAATAATTATATACAGTTTATTAACAGGAAAAATAAAATAAAAATATCGATTATTTTCTTCTTTTTCTGGTAGTCCTCGGTAGTTGTTCTAACGGGACCTTTATCTTTGTTTTCAACAACCGATTCCTTACTTAGCGATCGATATGTGAACAGGTGCTTTCACACGTTGTGGGACGGTGGGCGGATCACCTGAGTCCAGATCTATAAACTGAACTCAACTCCAGAAAATGTATTTCACATCAACGATCAACCGTTTTCTCTTTTTAATTGGATGAATTTACATAAATAAAAACTTCTAATACAGGTTTCCCTAGTCCTCTCTCTGGGGAAATCTCCGATTATCGTAACTGGTTGGATCACACAATCAAGAACAGTGGCAACTATTTCGGAAACTAAATTCTGGATCAAATAAGATCACTCATAATTATTGTATAATTGCCGTCTTCATAGTTTTCCAATATTTTAGTTGAGAGTTTAAAAAAATGAGGGCTTAGTTTTAGAGCTTCTTACCTATATTTTCATCTTTCTGATTAAAGAAATATCGATTATTAGTCACTTAGTTCACATTTAGAAAACCCATAACTTTTTTTTAGTGTCACCATCAAACTAACATATGTATATGTGTATACACAAATTATACTACGTAAATTTGATAGAAAAATAATCTGTTGAGATACATTCGTTTAAAAACTAGTCTGTCAAATAGTTTCGCGCACGGTAAACACACAGATACAATTTGTAGAAAGACTAGAATAAGCAATTACCGCACTTTGACCTTACCTCTTACAAACAGGCGTCGACACTAACTTTCGTTTCAATATTTGCAATTTGATTAACCACCAAGGAGGCTGTCCTATCAGCAGGTGCAAAGTACTGGGGCTGCTGTATTGCCATTTGGTGAATGGATTCTGGACCATGCAGTAGCTTCTGGTGGGGGCCTCTCTATGCCATACTAGTGGGTAATTGTTACGGCTTTACCTTATCATTAGCTACAAATAAAAAAAAAATTAAAAAAATTCTTCGTTTCTTTTTCTCTCTTAGTTTCCCCTCTCTGTCCTGCTCTAAGTAAATCTGACGACCTCGTCCACAAATTCCAAAAATTCATCATGACAAGTTTCAAGAAAAAATACACGATTAAACCCGGTTTTCCAACTTCCAACGTAGACCCCTTCTACCGTGTCTCCTTCTCCAACACCAGGGGTCTACGTTCTAACCTTCCAGAGGTTGAAACCCAATTACAGGAGACTAAACCAGAACTTTTATTTTTAAGTGAAACTGGCATTGGACAGGCTATTTCCCTAGAAGAGTTCGCAATTAAAGGATACTCTAACTTAACTTCTAAATCTGACCCCCAAGATCGCCATGGGCATGGAATATGTGCCTATATTAGGGATAACTTTCCATGTGGTAGGGACATCTCGGGGGAAGATCCTAACTTACTCTATATGTGCTTCCGGGTTGCTTTAGCTCACACTACGGCATTTATATTTACTCTCTATCGCCCCCACAACAGCGGAGTTACTATCTTTCAAAGCATATCTGAGAAAATTGACCAAGCCCTATCTGCTTATCCTTCAGCTAACATTCACGTATGTGGTGACTTCAATGTTCACAACGTCGAATGGTTGACCCACTCTAACAAGACCGATGATGAGGGGAGGTTCTGTCATGATTTCTCCATTGCCTATGACCTCACTCAGATTGTTCAGGAACCCACCCGTGTGCCCGACAATGACGGCCAGTATGCGAGCCTACTAGACCTTTTTCTCACAACTTGCCCTGAACTATGTTCAGTTTCTATTCTGTCGCCTCTTGGATCTTCCGACCACTCTGTTGTATCAATTAAGATAAAAATGAAATGTAATAAGTCTTCAGACGTACCTCTTCATCGTAGAGTATATCGATACACTAAGGCTGACTGGGATAGCTTCCGTACATTTATATCTGATCTACCTCTGCATTCCATGTTTAAAAAAGATGTGTCCTTCCTCTATAGTATTAGACCTGACGGAATGGTTAATTGTAGGTATTGACCGTTTCATACCCTCGAAAAAGTTTCAGCAAAAACCTAACAGCAAGCCATGGTTCTCTCCAGAATCTGCTGCTGCAATTGCGCACAGAAATCACTTTTTCCACTGTTTCCAACGTAATAGATGTATGAAAACTAAAGCCGCTTTCAGGACTGCCAGCAACCATTGTAAGAAAGTAATAAAGAATGCAAGAGAGTTGTATGCTCAATCTGTTAAGTCCAAAGTAGCTGAGCAGCGGCTTGGTTCCCACCAGTTTTGGCAAATAGCAAACAGAATCCTGAACAGAAGCGTGTGCTCCATCCCAACTATCATCAATAAACCTGAGGTAATCTCGTCAGCATCAGACAAAGCCAAACTCTTTGTCAAGAACTTTTCAGCTAATTATACCCTTTGCGATCAAGGCCGCCAACCCCCAATATTTCCTCCTGTATCAGAAAACACGCTATGTGATATACGTATATCTGTACGTGATGTTGCCAAGCTAATCAAAAACCTTGATTCCAGTAAAGCAACTGGCCCTGACGGTATTCCAATTATAGTACTCAAAAAACTTCAACCTGAACTAGCGCCCATACTTACAAAACTGTTTAAACGTTGTCTTAAGGAGAATAGTTTCCCATCTCCCTGGAAAATTTCATCAGTATGCCCTGTATTTAAGAATTCAGGTGATCGCTCATCCCCCTCTCAGTACAGGCCAATAAGTCTCCTGTGCGTCATGAGTAAGTTGCTGGAATCTGTGTTAAATACAGAAGTAATCAACCATCTCAACAAAAATAACCTTCTTAGTGACACTCAATATGGTTTCCGTTCTGCTAGATCTACAGCAGATGTGCTTACTGTTATATCTCATAGGATTAGCAAATCTCTCGACGGAGGCAACCTTTCTAGGGCAATTGCTCTTGACATATCTAAGGCCTTTGATAGGGTATGGCATAAAGGTTTACTTCATAAGATCTCTAGCTATGGTATTGCTGGAAATGTCTTCTAAATTATTAAATCATTTTTTTCTGATAGGTTCATAAGAGTAGTAGTTGAGGGGCAAAAATCAGAAGCTCGCAGTATTAATGCCGGTGTCCCTCAGGGGTCCACCTGGGCCCAACTCTTTTCCTGATCTACATTAATGATCTTCCAAATCACATCCTTACATCATTTGTAGACATCTATGCTGATGACACTACCATTTATGGTAGCACATCTAAGACAGTGAACGACCAAGTTCTCTCCAATTCTCTCTCCTCTGATCTTGAGCACGTAGTACAATGGGGTAAGGAGTGGCTGGTTACTTTTAATGCATCTAAAACCAAGCTTCTCTCTTTACATCATCAACATTCTGATCCACATCTGGCATCAATTGAAATGAATGGCTCTCGTCTTCAGGAGGCCTCAAGTTTTGACAAGCTTCTTGGCTTGACCATTACTCCTGATCTTAAATGGAACACGTACATCAAATCTGTTGCCAGGGCCGCTGGAAAAATGGTGGGATCTTTCTATCGATCCGGTAGATATCTCACTGCTGATGCAATTCTCTATCTATATAAGAGGCAGGTACGTCCAAGGATGGAATACTGTTGCCACATCTGGGCAAGAGCTGCTAGAAAGGACTTGGCCTGCCTTGATAGAGTTCACAATAGACTTCGTAGCCTCGTAGGAGATGTCCTTTTCTCTTCCTTGCAACCTCTATCTCACAGAAGAGATGTTGCGAGTTTGTCTCTGATGTATCGTTATTTTCATGGAAAGTGTTCGACTGAGCTTCAATCTATGGTCCCCCCTCGCCAAACTTTCACAAGAAACACTCGTCTAGCTGTAAACACTATCAATAATTCCCCCCACTCTTTATCTGTGTCTAAACCTAAACGTAGATTCCATGAACAAAGCTTCTTTCTTAGAACTGCACGCCTGTGGAATTGTCTTCCGTTTTCCTGCTTTCCGGCTGACTACAATATGGTTGTCTTCAAGTCTAACGTAAATAAGTTCTTGATGAGCCGTTCCATATAAGTTATCAAATTTACCAAATTTTCATTACTAATGATTACTATATTGTCCAATTTCTACTGTACACTCTTTAACCCTTATCCTTGAGTGGCCTCTTGGCCTTGATAATGTGGTGATGCCTATGTAAAAAAAATATATCTTTTTCATTTTTCTCTTCTGTTTCGCTGTCACTTTTTCTCTGTTTTCCATGGTGCGTAACAGTTACCGGTGATGAGCGATGCATTTCAAGCTTGATTCACACACGAAAACACGAGTAAGTAATAAAACGAACTTTTGCTACTGACCCAGTCATAGCGAGGAAAGCTAAACATTGTCAAATCATGAACGAACTCTACGATAAATAACTTACCTCGGTAACGCACCTGTACACACGAAGATGGAGTATACCTCTGCAATACATTTGTGATAAATTTCAAACAAGCAAAATATTTGTTTATTTTCCTAATATTACTTTGTGATTTGGCTTTGAAGCGCACTTGATATATATATATATATATACAGTGATGATCATATTTATTGGCACGGTAAAATAAAAGTTAAATTTTGTCTAATAAATTCTAAAAAAGGGATTAAATTAAAGAAAATAACAAAGTATATTATGTATTTTTAACTGGCCTTTCCGATGCAGCAATCGGATTTTAGAAAAAAATAAATAACAAAGGAACAACAAACATAATTGCAAAAAACCCTTGTTCAAAATTATTGGCACGGCTTTGTTTTTCTTTTAGTATCAGTATAATATCAATCAATTTCCGGTTTACGTGCTTTCTGAACTTTTTTATAGCCATATTATGCTTGTTTAACGCTAATTCAGTGAATATTTTTTTCAGATAATTTTTAGATAGCGATTTATTTAAACTATTATAAGTGACTAAATTATAATTTTCAATCGCCATGGTTAAAACTAAGGAACACAGCGAAGACGTCAGGAAGCTTGTTGTAGCATGCCATACCAATGGGGAGGGCTATGATAAGATTTCAAAGAAGCTAAACCTTCCCAAATCCACTGTTAGAGCCATAATAAACAAGTTCAAATCGCAAGGCCACGTTATGAGTTTAGAGGGTAGAGGGAGAAAAAGGATTCTTTCCCCAAGAGATGAACGGAAAATTGTTCGACAAGTAAAACAAAACCCAAGGATCTCTGTTGGGGAGATTGTTGATGAACAGAGCACCTTTGGAGTGAATGTATCTCGACATACAGTTGGTAGAGTTTTGAAGAGAGCTGGTTTAAAAGCATGTCGTCCGAGAAAGACTCCCTTATTGAAGCCTATGCATCTGAAAGCAAGGCTAGCCTTTGCAAAACGTCATATTGATAAAGATGTTGCATTCTGGAAACGTGTTCTATGGACTGACGAAACGAAAATAGAGTTATTTGGCCATAATAAAGTGTCTTATATTTACAGAAAATCTGGCGAAGCTTTCCTGCCTAAGAACACCATACCCACAGTGAAGCACGGTGGAGGCAGTTTGATGTTTTGGGGATCCTTTGCTGCCTCTGGACCAGGGCGACTTGTTAAGGTCACAGGTAGCATAAAAAAGGAAGATTATGTTAAAATATTGGATGAAAACCTGAAAGACTCTGCTAAAGAGCTCTCACTTGGTCATCGTTGGTGGTTCATGCAAGATAATGACCCAAAGCATTCGGCTAAACTGACTAAGAAATGGCTTGAGGACACTCATATTAATGTTTTGGAGTGGCCATCACAAAGCCCAGACCTTAATCCAATTGAAAATTTATGGAGAACATTAAAATTGAGGGTAATGCAAAGGAAGCCTAAGAATCTTATTCAATTGGAGGATTATTGTCAGGAAGAGTGGGCTAAAATTACTACTGAAGAGTGCAACAACTTGGTTGTAAACTATGAAAAGCGACTGAGGAAGGTAATCAAGGCCAAAGGCTATACAATTGATTATTAAATAAATCGTGCCAATAATTTTGAACAAGGGTTTTTTGCAATTATGTTTGTTGTTCCTTTGTTATTTATTTTTTCTAAAATCCGATTGCTGCATCGGAAAGGCCAGTTAAAAATACATAATATACTTTGTTATTTTCTTTAATTTAATCCCTTTTTTAGAATTTATTAGACAAAATTTAACTTTTATTTTACCGTGCCAATAAATATGATCATCACTGTATATATATATATATATATATATATATATATATATATATATATATATATATATATATATATATATATATATACGACGGGCGTTACAAAAGTGGTGCCTTAACTTTTTATTTCGCCCAAATTGATCATAGGTATTGCACATTGTATTATATTGATGACTGAAGTCATGTATTCGTGACTGAGCATTTTCATTTCTTGTTGCAGGTATTGACGGTATGAAACTCTAAGAAAAACATGGAAGTAATTGAGAAGCAAAAATACGTCATTAAATTACTGGAAAAAGTATATTGGGGCTATTAAAAAATGTTCTGTGACAGGAAATCTCTCATGTTTAATGGTATCACTCCCGTCTTTGTAGCTGTTCAAGTTCCTTTAATAAAAATATGGGGAGCTTTACTTTTTGGGAATGATATGTTTTAAATTTTAAATAAGATCGGAAATGTATATATATTGCGTCAATAAATACATTTAGTTCGCAGCTGATTTCATTTTTTTTTGTTAAAATTTCAAATAAACGTGCGATGTATTACCGGCTAAATGCTCTATCTCTCTTTCTCTCTCTCTCTCTCTCCATCTATCTTCCTCTCTCTTTAATGTTAACCGCCATCATACAAGATAAAGTACAGCTAACTTCTGCAAAATTTTTGCGGTGTAACTGGAAGATGACATACTTAAAGAAACTAACAAGGCAACGCCTCCTTTGAAAAGAACAATGAGTAGTATTGGTGTTGTTATTCTAAAATGAAGCAATATAATTGTTTGCATCAATAGACGTTAGACTTTTGGTAGAACTGAAACTACCAAGCATGTATAAAAATATACCTTGTGTCTTACTCTACCCTGTATGGGGAGAAATGTTAATACCGAATAGAAAATAATTAGTTTGGACATTCGAATATTCCCCGTAAGTGGTTACTCAGATAAATATTTTGTATGCTTAGATGGTTTTTATTTCTACGTGTGTCGACAATTTTTCTTATTAACCAATTCTTCTTGCTTCCGGTGATAGTTTTTGTTACTTGAAGTAACATTACTAGGAAGAAGGACACAATTCTTTGTAAAAGCCAGTGTGTATCTACGCTGAGGTGATCATATTTAATTTTCTTTACATTCAGTATTAAGTTATATCGAATATTTGTTCAAAGCATCCTTGTAGGGCAACGTATGCTGACGTCAGTGTATCCTAACGAACCCATGTACAAATAGACTGAATACTCTTGATAATAAGATCTAAAAGGCATTCAAACTCTCAATAAAACTTAATATAACTTATTCATATGTCATAAACATGATGCATTTTCCTAAGTCTGCCTTCGGAAAACGTATGAAAAATAAGTATTTTACTTTTCAAAAAAGTATAGGCTGCCTTCTACACAGCGAAATATTTCACCGTAATTTAATTTTGAAGCTACATATGCCTGGTGTTTGATTTTGATCAATTTGGCCGCTTTTGTAATGGTTTCCTTTCGCTCGGTATATTCAAACGGTCTTTTTCGATAAATAAAAATAGTAAAAGTTATGAATTGATTCGGGAAGGTTGTTTTGGTAAACGACTTCCGTTGTCAGGGTATAATCTGGCGGTTTTGTCGTTAGCCGGGCATCGCTGAGCGAAGCTCACGGGCAATAGGCATTTAAACTTCAGAAGTATCAGTTAATGTGTATAAATAGATGTATATAAAAAAAGAACCTATTAATCACAAGCGCGCACACAGGTAAATAAACACGACTATAAAAACTTCAGAATTTTAGTCTTTAGAACATGTCTTTTAGTAACGCCATGTTTTCTGTGAGTACGTCTTCGTTTATTTAGAATTTTCAACGCTTAGTCAATCAATATGAAAGCGGTTTTGCAAGGAAGTCTTTATTATTTATGAATCGAAAACGGGAAATCTTATGTTATGTTTATGTATTTATGATCCAGTTACGATGGGTGTAACTATAATATCTGCGTAAAGTGGTGATTTCCTCTCGTATTAACTGGTGGTGGTAGGAAGACTAAATAACTCGAGAGAAAAATAGGAACTTCTACGATGCAATGTAACATTTTATTATAACAAATAAATCTGTCTTAAATAGCGTTTTAAAGTTACATAAGATAATGGCTAATAGTGTAGACGTATTAAACATGGACCAATAGCTACTACTTTATGCATAGTAATGCCGGCGTTCGGCCTTCACCTGGAAAATTTCTTCTTTTTTTTAATTTTCACATTTAGCACCGGTTTTTCCGCATGGTTTTAGCATGGATTCAAATAACTTATATATGAAGTTTCATATCTGTAGACCAAAAACGCTAGAGGGAGATTGGTAGGAAAAATTTGTTAAACAAACATATATACGTATACATAAATATATATGAAAACAAGACGGAGTAAGAGAGAAGTAAAAAAATTATCAGAACCTGTAAGACAGGATATTTCAAGAAGTCTCCCTGAAAAACAAAAGCAAACAAAAACAAGTGAATTCCTGGAACAACAGGTGTCAAAGTCTTCTCGAACAAAAATAACGAATCATTTGATTTGGGGCATATTCTTACATTCCTCTGTTACAACAAACATTTGTCATTCTGTACGTATGTGTTCGCTTGTTTGACGGTCACTGACTCTACCGTCAAATTATAGAATATGATTACGTTTCGAGTAAAACGGGGGTTCTGTGAGTCTTTCAAATACATCATGTGTTATGAACGCTTGAAAGTGCATAATAGGCAATATAAGCTCACACAATAAATGACTATGTGATAAAATCCTTGAGGTACGCCAGCATTGATACTATTTGCTGTACTGGTGCATATATTAAAGCATATTGAAATAGTAAGGTTATTATTTAGAAAGCCATTGTTATGGGGGAGAGGAGGATATTTTGTAACTATTCTTTCTTTTCACATAACAATTTAATAAAAATGATATTGTTAAACTTTAATTAAACTTGAAAATACTATTTAAAATTACGCGATACAATAAGTGCTCTAACATGCTATTTTTCTTTACACATCTTCCCAGCAACAGCAACTTTTATAGACTTATTAGAAAGAAAAGAATCAGTGACTGCGAAGATATTGTCAGATGTTTCCTAACAATCACGTTTGGTAAAAAAGTCTTTATGTCAAGCTCTGTCAAACGCCATGGATAGGTGGAAAGTTATTTCTGAAGCTTTGTCAAGTTATTTACCGAAAACATGCAATATTACTAGTTGTACATCACTAATTAATATTACAAAACTATATTTTTCCAGTTGAAATGGCTGACAATTTCTACATTTATCGTTGTTTAAAACATTATGCATAGAATACTATAGAATTGCGTAATATAAAAAGTTATTTCAAGCATTGTAGTTTAATATTAAACCATTGTGTCCAATCCTTTTTTTAACTCGGCACCAAAACCAACAAAGTCAAAACAATTGTTGAAATCTTTCTGCTTGCTGACTAATGTATAGTTTTAGTTTTGTGCAGTTCAAGAATATACACACTGCTAGACTTTACTCTCTCCTTAGCGAAGAGATTATTTTGTTCTAACTGCATGAGGAGACTGCACTAGGTAATATTACGCGGCTGATTAGGGAATTTTGCACATCAGAATGCTCTTCAATCTAGAGTGCTGGCTCTTTATTTTTTCGACCTTTGTGTCGAATAATCCCGCTGTGAGAGGGATATTAACATGAAAGTGACTATCTTGTTGCTGTACATTCTATGTTGGTCTTTCTGTTGACGGACGTGGCCATTATAACTACACTCCAGTAATTTTCAATTATATTCCAGTTTGTAAAATTACATTGCGATGTTTTTTTCATTTCAATATATCGGATATTATTTTTCTGTTCAATAATCTCTTATAAGTCTTGAAGTATATGTTTAATTAAATCTAAGATAAGATTTTCATCCAAATAGAAGAAAATTTCATTTCAGATGATTTGTTGTGCGAATATACGAATTTGAGAAAATAGAGAAAACTTACTCAACTTGCTATAAATGAATTATCACTGTGAAAAGGTCTGTCTAGAATATGGTTTTCAGCGTGACACGAAAATGGACAGAAATAGCGAAACTTCCGGGGGAAATACTGTTAATGGCTTGTGTTTTATCGAATGTCCAGAATTTGGTTGCACAAATGTAATATATTGCATATTTGTAGGTGCATACACGCATATATATATATATATATATATATATATATATATATATATATATATATTATACAACACTTACATATGACTTGTTGGAGGACAAAAACTATCAGTATTTATTCTATCCTCATTTCATTCGGAAATGCATAAACTCTGACATCCTGTAATATATAATTCTTACATAATATAATATATATTTTATTCAGTATTATATTTGTGATTTTATTATCAATAAAAATGAAGCAGAAAGAGGATTAAAAGGACGAAAAAAGACATGAAAACAGTTCCAAAGAAGTTTTAGAAATATTAGGAAAAATCAGATCAGGAGCAGATTGACACTATACAAAAGACATTAATGCTGAAAACAGCTGAAATATTTAAGAAAGTCTTTGAATGCGGAAATGAACCTAAATTACAGAAGTGATTTCATTTTTTGTTGAGAATTAAAATAAACATGCGATTTATTACCGGCTAATTGCTCTATCTCTCTCTCTCTCTCTCTCTCTCTCTCTCTCTAACTATCTATCTATCTCTCTTTCTTTAATAGGAACCTCCATCATACAAGATAAAATGCAGCTAACTTCTGCACAATTTTTGCGGTGTAATTGGGAGATTACATACTTAAACAAGCTAACAGGGCAACGCCTTCTTTGAAAAGAACAATGAGTAGTATTGTTTTTGTTCTTCTAGAATGAAGCAATATAATTGTTTGCATAAATAGACGTTAGACTTTTGGTAGAACTGAAACTACCAAGCATGTATAAAAACATACCTTGTGTCTTACTCTACCCTGTATGGGGAGAAATGTTAATACCGAATAGAAAATAATTAGTCTGGACATTGGAATATTCCCCGTCAGTAGTTACTCAGATAAATATTTTGTATGCTTAGACGTCTTTTATTTCTACGTGTGTCGACAATTTTTCTTATTAACCAATTCTTCTTGCTTCCGGTGATAGTTTTTGTTACTTGAAGTAACATTACTAGGAAGAAGGACACAATTCTTTGTAAAAGCCAGTGTGTATCTACGCTGAGGTGATCATATTTCATTTTCTTTACATTGAATATTAAGTTATATCGAATATTTGTTCAAAGCATCCTTGTAGGGCAACGTATGCTGACGTCAGTGTATCCTAACGAACCCATGTACAAATAGACTGAATACTCTTGATAATAAGATCTAAAAGGCATTCAAACTCTCAATAAAACTTAATATAACTTATTCATATGTCATAAACATGATGCATTTTCCTAAGTCTGCCTTCGGAAAACGTATGAAAAATAAGTATTTTACTTTTCAAAAAAGTATAGGCTGCCTTCTACAAAGCGAAATATTTCACCGAAATTAAATTTTGAAGCTACGTATGCCTGATGTTTGATTTTTCTTTGGACTTATCAGTGCTTTCATCGCATAAATACTCTCATGTTTTTCTTTCTACGATTCTTAATTCATATGTAATCAAAAGTTAAGACGAACAGGTAAATAGTGCAATCGATATGAAATGCTGGTTATATGAATGCAGGGGTGTGGGTGGGGGAAATGAGTTCCATGACATTTCCCTTGTCATGTTGCAATGACAAGGGAAATGTCTTGGAACGTCTCATTTTTCTACCTCAGAATTGTTTGCCATGAATAGCATTTCGTTAATGTTCCTGCAAGTAATGTCCGTTATCGATTTTTTAATTTCAATGGTTAATCGATAAATATCTAGCAAGAAATAATTTGATTTGAAATAAATTTAACGCTAACAGCTATCTTTCTAAATACAAATTCAAAATATAGAAATATATAAAATCAAGAGGATATAAAAAGACACAATTGTCAAAGAAATTAGACTACAGAACAAAGAGCCAATTGACATTATGCAACAAAGCAAAGCAAGAGAACCAAATAGAAATGTACAACAGAAACTTACATTTGGTACGACTATTTTAATTGGCTCAAATCTTGTTTGCATCGGGTTCTTCACATCTTACTATAATCAAGTATTCACCAGAATTACCTTGTTAAAATTGACAATCTCTATAAGTGAAAGTAACGCTATTAAACCGTTCTATAATTTGGAAAAAAAACAGTTATCCACTATATCACAAAACCCGTCCAATACGGGACAAATGCTTGTAACATATAGATGCTGCACGTAATGAGACATCTAACATTAGAAACTCATTCATTAATGAGGATGACTGGATAAAATGATTAACTAAAGTTGCAGATGTTATGATACCAAGGCAGCTGCAATAGATTTGCCATTAAAAGTTCCTTTAGTATTTCAGAGAGTGTTTTTATTTAGTCGCCATTTTAGGCAGTTTCGTTATTGGTCAGTTTGAAAATGTTGGACAGATCTTAAAACGTATAAAATGATCCAATTTACTATAGCATACACATTGCAGATTCACGTAAAATAATTGCTTCCACTTTGTTTATAAAATATGAGGCTTCAGGTTTGCTTGTAAATCAGCAACTGTCAAACCGGCTCATAAGAAACAGTAACCTAATCGGATGTACTCTACTGCTTTTTGGGAAAATGTTAATCATTCAACGTTTTTGTTACCAAGAGGATCAAATACAGTCTTCATTTATGCATATATAAAACATACATTAATTTTGCGATACGTTCAGGTTTTTAATAGTGATGTTTTTTTTTTTAAAGAAATATGAAGAAAGGCTTCCAATAAATATGAAAAAACTTCATAAAAACGGTACATGTACAATAAAGTGGAGTGGAATTATATAAACCAACGTACTTTTTTAATTCCATTTTCACCTAAAACAAGGCACAGTGCCACTTTGATGTAGTGGATTACTATCAGGGGCGTGAGTTGCAGGGATACTATGTAGTGAGTTGAACGTGTGCATGTCAGTTCAGTTGCGAAAGCAGGAACCTGGAAGAGAATTCCAAAGTCTAGCAGTTCTGGAGAAGAAAATATTAGAGTAGAAGGCTTTCTTACACCTAGAGATCTCTACTGTGTAGGGGTGGGACTTTGCTGCTTGTTATGTTTCTCGGAAGTATGTAAGTCAGGTGGGTGCAAGTGCTTATAGTACATTGGAGCATCCACCATTGAAATACTTCAAGAATAGGCAGAGGGATGCAACACATCGTCGATGAGGCCGAGGCTTAGATGACAGTTCAGGACCTATCAGGTTGGCGACTCTCTTTTGAACCCTGTCCAGGAGCGAGAGACTAGTGGCAGAAGCACCAACCCAAATGTGACACCAATATCTACTACATGGGTAAATGTTAGCCTTTTAAAAGTGCGAGATACTTTCAAGCGTAGGTAAATTTCTAGTACGGTAGTGAAGGCCCACTTTCCTTGCAACGGCCCTGGCAATGCTCTCAATGTATCTGTTTCAACTCATGTTCCCTGTGAATGGTAAGTCGAGGTGTTTAAAAGAATTACTTTCAAGTAATGTATCTTTAGCCATAGATATAGGTGGTTGAGAAGGTGTCTTGTAATTATTAAAGTAAACAAGCTTAGTCTTCACAGCATTGAATGTGACCATCCATTTTTGCCCCCATTCAACCAGACATTGGAAGTCTTCCTCTAGTGTTTCTGTTATTTCTTTAGATATGTGTTTATTTGTTTCCCCCTCGTGTCTGCTATAGAGCGTTGTGTCATAAGCGAATATACCCATCTCAGAGACAATTTTATCAGGCAGGTCATTTATGAATATTAGAAATAATAAAGGTGCTAGGATCGATCCATGATGTCCACACGCATTTATATTATACTGTTTAAACATACGAGTGTCGAGGACAGAATGAATTCTTCTCTTATTTATGAAGTATTTAATTATGATTCTGTGTGATCTGATGTTCCCGAGAAGACCATCGTAACATTCCCGACAGGCTTAGTCTTGACAGCATTGAATGTGACTATCCATTTTTGTCCCTATTCAACCAGACATTAGAAGTCTTCCTCTAGTGTTTTAAACATGTTATCCTTCTCGGTTGCCGTACAAACAATCTCATGATTGTTGGATAGTGGGGGGAATTGTGGATTGCCCATTATTTACTACACTGTTTATAGATTTTCCAGAAATCACGGGTTCTTAATTTTCCATGCATTTTCTTGTGATTTAGGTATATTCTCTCGTAACTGTCGCTATTTCTTTCTTACAATTACTTTTGCTTCTATAAACTTTTATCTGTTTGTACTGGACTTATGTCGATTAAATTTGCGGTATGCATGCTGCCTTTGAATAATGATAGTTACACAAGTAGAAGTAAACTATTAGGGATAAACATTTGAAAAGAATTTTATCTAGAAAAGTAGATTTAATAGAATACGCATAGTGAATAGTTGCGATTAGAAGTGATAAATCAATAAGACCATCTTATTTCAGAGAATAAAGAATCGTTATTGATAAGATAATAATCCTTAATACCCGAAGCTTAAATCTAAACTTAATGGCAAAAGTCTTATTATATATATATATATGTATATATATATATATATATGTATATATATATATATTTATATATATATATATATATATATATATATATATATATATATATATATATATATAAAGCTGAACGTCTGTGTGTATGTGTGTGTCTGGTCACGAATAGGCTCCTATATGGTTGACTATTTTAAAAAACTGATTACATTTAATAATAGAAAATGTATCGAGACACAGGAATGGATATGTTTGATCTGGTATAATGATGATTCATTAAAATTGTGGGGTCTGCGTTCGCACCTGGTCCACAAAGTATAGAAATAAAAATAAATTTAAATAAAAAAAACAACTTTTACAAGTGTTTTGATATAGATGTACATAATAATACTTTGATAAGTATGTTTTAACTTAAATAGAGATGGTATAATAAAATTGTGGGAGCTGCGTTCGCGCCTGGCCTTCATATAATGGAAATAGGAACAACCTTTAATAAAGACTTTTCATATCTATCTGCGTAAATATACTTTGATAACTATGTTTCAGTTTGAAGAAATATGGTATGATAAAATTATGGGGTGTTCGTTCGCGCCTGACCTCCATAGAATGGAAATATGTCACAAAGTTTAACAAGGTTTTCTAATATAGATCCACAGAATATTGTGATAAGTGTTTCAGTGTGAACAGATATGTTATAATAAATTATGAGGTTTATCTATTTTATTTTTATTTTCATCATATTTTGCTTTGGTTTTGATACCCTCAAATTCGAAGTCATCTCTTTACAACCCTTCCTTTGCATAAGCTATCATACTTTCATAAATCAGAATCCATTTTCTGTACTTTTGCTAGTATATATATATATATATATATATATATATATATATATATATACATATATATATATATATATATACTCGCAAGTCGCCCGGCATTGCACAGTCGTAATATACGTTATATAAAATATTTTGATTAATGCAGATTTCGAATTTATTTTTTATTATATTGGACCCAATATATAGTAATAATTTAAAAACGAAAAAAAAAATACTCGTGCGGCACCAACGACAATAAAAATCAAAACGTTTAGCTTACAATTAACTTTTTTCCTTTGACGTTAATGTCTGAGCTATGAAGACGTGTTTGCTGCAAGGTATACAATTAAAACATGAATCAATAACTAATTCGTTACGCACGCATATTCGTAATGGCGTTGTTCGACCATCACTTGACAGATTTCATTTTAGTAATGTTTACACTTCTGCACTGATTGTTCCCGGCTACAACCCAAATATAATGTGTTGCATGGGTTCGGATATCCCATATATATTGTTCCATGTCTGTAGACCAAATACCGACATATGAGTTTGGTAAGCAAATTTTTTTAAAACAAATATATATACGCATACATAAATATATATAGGAGTTTTTGTTTACTAAAAGCTTTTTACGCATATATTCCGCAAATATGAATCATGTAGAATATATATATATATATATATATATATATATATATATATATATATATATATATATACATACATAAGGAGAGAGAGATAGAGAGAGAGAGATAGAGAGAGAGCAAGAGAAAACAATGATAGTTTTAATTTTGATTCCCAAGTCTTTATTCTTTTATCGAATTTCAAAATAATTAAATATAACTTGATAAGAAAAAACCCAGCAATCTCTACTTATATATAAAAAAGAAATTTTATAAATAAGTAAGCTCGTTTCCTATGGACTCCAAAACCGTTTGGTCAGTTTTATGAATTTCCAGGCAACTGCACTTTATGCGTCTGAAAACATGATTTTTAATGTGAGGAGTGAAGGGGAAACGGGGACCATTTCCCCTTCACTACTCACATTAAAAATCGGCCTTGTGCCTAATTTGCTCGGTGCTGGAACAAATAAATTACTCTTTTCTTGGCCTTTTGGCCAAGATCAAAGTGTATCTGTTCCGAAAGATACAGCAAGCAAAGACCATATGTGGGGAAAACCCCACATATAAGACCATAAGACCTTGTTCAATGTAGGGGTAACCCTTCATACCAATTGTCACTATCTAGCTCCCCTACTCCACAGGGATTTGGTCCCCATTTCCTCTTCACTCCTTACATTAAAAATCGGCTATGTGCCTAATTTGCTCGGTGGAGGAGCAAATCTATACTAACCCCACATATAAGACCTTGGTCAATGTAGGGGCAACCCTTCATACCAATTTTCACTATCCCGCTCCCATATCCAACCCATCGGGAGCTGGTCCCCTTTCCCCCTCCCACTCACTCTCTCACCACATTAAAAAAATGGCCTTGTGCCTAATCTGCTCAGTGGGGAAGCAAAGAAATACAACCCCACATATATTGGTCAATATAAGGCCAACCCTTCATACCAATTGTCACTATCCAGCTCCCCTACTCCCCGGGGAGTTGGTCCCCATTTCCCCTTAACACCTCACATTAAAAATCGGCCTTGTGCCTTATTTGCTCGGTGGGGGAGCAAATAAAGACCCTTTTCGTGAACTTTTGGCAAAGATCAATGTGTAGTACCTGTTCTTACTACATGCTGTACTTGTGATAGAAAGTGGGGGATTACTTTTCTGTATTAATAGAATGTAAAATGATCACCCACTTTACAACCAGTCAGCCTCAAAGCCATTCAAGTCATTCTCCAGATTATTCAAGTTGTTTTTGAAGGATTCCAGTTATTTTTTAAGCATTCAAGTCATTCTTAAGGTTATTGAATTCATCCTTAAGTTCATTAACGTCATTCTTAGTCATTTACTTTTTATTTATTTAATTCATTTCAGCCCATTATTCGGTCATTGTAGTTTATCTTTCAGAATTTCATGTCAATCCTACATTCACGCATTCATTCATTACACGAGAGCACGCGACTAATGGCTATCGGCCTTGTTTTATACAGGCTTCTCCTTGTGATTGAACATAAAAAGAAAAGACTGCAGAAAATAACTGAAATAGTATTTTTATATTGTTTTCGTTTGTAAAAAACGTTCATACACGCACACACACATATATAAATGGGTGTGTGTGTGTGCGTGTGTGTGTATAATGTTGTTCAAGAAGAAACGTGGAAATGCATTGCACGATCAGAATTAAGTAAATAATAAGACAATAATTTAATAGCCGTAACGTTAGCTTCCTGTAGTTATTTTCACGGTATTAAATAACGAAGTACACCACAACGTCCATGTTGTAATGCGCTTAAAATCACGAAACATATGCACAAAATCAAATTATATAATTCAGTATTCGTTTTAATCAACGAAAGAGAACAGGCTGAAAATATCATATATCTCGCTCTCTCTCTCTCTCTCTCTCTCTCTCTCTCTCTCTCTCTCTCTCTCTCTCTGTATATATATATATATATATATATAAACATTCTTGTTTCATCAGATTTATGTAACATAGTCACATGGCCATCCACTGTTAATGAAAAGAGATTATAGAAACGAAAAAGATTTTTTCAAGACTATACACCTAGGAAAATATAATTTATGCTACACACAATCAAAAGTCTGTTCGATAATGTTGCGATACGTTCAGGTTTTTAATAATGTATGTGATGTCAATTCATTGACATTGTCGATGTCATTATACAAACGCAACTGAAGAATAATTGCCATTGTATGTTCCTTAAGCATTTAAATATGTGTTTTTACGGGTTTTGTTTCATTTTTATGTGTGCGATCGGTTTCTTAATCCGACACGTGGATGTGATGCGTCTACTGTGTTAGGTATAAGTCAGTGTTAAGTTCATGCCTGCATGCCTTCTCAATTTCAGATAACACCGCTGGCTAACCTCGCGGTGAAAAGGGAGTAGCTATGCATAAGTCTTCCCTGCCAGTACATAGCCTCTCCATCATCAAGACTCCTACAGTGCCTCGACGTTGGCCACACATGGTAACTATGTGCCTTGCGGCCCCAGGCTAAACTTGTAGGAGATCTCGGAGTAGTAGGGGACTTCAGATGTAATGCATTATGGCCCGCCGATGTGTGGATACGCCCTGGCACACTAGCAACCCCTATACCACTGTCTTGTGGGTGCCCTTGGTTGGGCGAAGACTAGGGGAACCAACCCCAAAATCAAACACCACTTCTTGTAGGCTTTATCACAGCAAAAGGCTAAGAGATTGGAACTCTGACTTCAAATCCTACTGCTGCCTTGCAGTTTTCTTTAAAAAGTTATGGAACCTCATCCAGAAAGAAAAGGCGTAGTAGTGGACACGATATGGCGACTGTCTACCTTACTGAGATTACTTTCGGCCAGAGGCTGCAGCCTCTTCTGCTGCCAGTCGTCGCGGGTTCGCTCCACTGGACATGAGCATTGGAGGTTCAGAGGGTGTCTATCTGATGCGCAACAAATACTACACCTAAACTGCGCAAACAAGTTAGGAGCCAAGGTGGAAAGTGTTGTGGCGATGGAGTGAGGATAACGTTGGCAGTTGTGAGAGCTGGGAGCCACTACTCCAACCTATGCGCATAGGCGGCTGTGTGTGATGGTCGCAGGTGACGACGATACTCTGAGGCAGCTGCACGGATGACCAAGCAGACCTGTTCAGGAATATCACTACTTGTCCTGAAAGGGGACGCCTCTATAAAAGGTGAAGTAAACCACGCTCATCCAAAGACCATCTGAATGTCAAACCGCGGGCAGTGGATCTACCATGCAATAATAACAACAGAAGAAGAAATAACAACACTCAAGACTTCAACATCGCTACATGGAACGGACTTGGGTGGCAGACCACATAGAAGAACAGCACTCCGATCTGGAGCTCGAAAGTACAAATATCGACATAGCTGCATTGCAGGAGATAAATCTCAGCGGGGAGGGCCAACTGAGAGAATCAAGAAGAACCTATTTCTGGAAGGACTGTCTTGTAGATCAACCCAAAAGAGCTGGAGTCGCTTTTGCGATCAGAAATGACATAGCCAGTAGACTCGCAGAGAGCCCCAAAGGAGACTCTGAAAGAATAATGACACTGCGAATCGCCACATCCCATAACCGTAACATCACCATCATCAACGTCTAAGCGCCGACAATGACCTACCAAGACGAGGAAAGGGGGAAAGGGAGGCTTTGTACTCTCAGCTGAAAGACACCATAGCAAACGTCCCTGAAGCAGATAAGCCGGTTGTCCTTGGTGACTTTAATGCCAGAGTAGGCCATGGCTACAATACATGGAGCCTTGTTTTCGGAAAGTTTGGAAAGGGAAATCCCAATTCAAATGGAGAACTGATGCTCTGTTTGTGCATAGAGTTTGAACTGGGAATTACGAACACTTACTTCCAACATTCGGATAACTATCACTACTCCTGGGAACATCCCAGGTCAAAGAGACGCCATCTCCTGGACTATGTTATCATAAGAATGAAGGGCCTCAAAGATGCTAAGAACACAAAAGCTATGCGGGGACCAGATTGCCACACAGACTACTACCTAATAAAGATTACCTTCAAGTTCTCCATAAAATCTGTGCACAGCAGGGCGACAACGACGCGCAAGTGAAGACTAGACACATTAAAGCTCGGAGATAGAAAATGGCAAGATAGAATACAACTTGCAATTAATTCAGCATTAGAACAAACCACTGATGATTCTGATTCACCAGAACAAATGTAGGACTCGCTAAGCAGACCTTTATTCTCCGCTGCGGCAGAGGTACTTGGTTACACAAAAAAGTGGAATGCGGGCTGGTTCAATGAGAATGACCAAGAAATTAGAGATGTGATAAATGAAAGAAACCAAGCATTAAAATCAAAGCAAAGCAACCCGACTAGAGCAAACCAGAAGAAGCTGAAACAAGTGAGGGCAGAATTCCAGAAAAAAACTAAGAGAAATGGAAAACACTTGGTGGTTGAAAAGGCTGCAGATATGCAGAAGTGTATGACCCTAGAGCCCAGATGACTAACACCCTCTTTTCAGAAGATGGAAACACCATACTGGCCTAACCAAAACAGATAATTCAAAGATGGCAGGAGTGCTTCGGCACCCTACTGAATGTAGAATAAAATACGGATGAGAATATCTTAAGCCACATAATAGTCTCCCTCCAGCAGATGGACCTGAATGACATACCAACTCTTGGGGATGTAAGAGAAGCAATTGATAAAACTAAAATGAACAAGTCTAGAGGAATTGACGGCATACTAGCTGAAGTATACAAGTTCGGTGGAAAACAACTCATGATAAAACTTCACCAACTAATAGCAAAATGCTGGCAACAAGAAACGATGCCACAAGAATTCAAAGATGTCATGATCATCCCAATCGACAAAAACAAAGGTGATCACAAAGACTGCAGCAATTACCGAGGTATATCTTTTCTGACCATTGCCGGGAAAATAATGGCTAAAGTGGTGCAAGCACCGCTAGCCAGACTGGTGGAAAGGGTCCTAACCGAATCACAGTGTGGATTCAGGCATGAAAGATCTACAATAGATATGATCTTCAGCTTACGGCAGATCCAAGAAAAAGCCATTGTACAGTACCAGAAGCTTCACATAGTCTATGTAGACTTCCATAAAACATTTGATACGGTTGACTGAAAATTGCTGTGGAAGGTCCTTAAAGTGTTTGGATGCCTCGATCACTTTGTGGGAATTATCAAGAAGGAACAACAGGGAGAGTTAAAATAGAGAATCTAGAAAGCGAACTCTTAGAAGTAAACCACGGCACCAAACAAGGGTGCCTACTGGCCCCAACACTGTTCACCCTATTTCTGACAACCGACCTAATGCTGCTTCATCAAAGCATCGAAGAAGGTGTCTTTATCCACACACGCTCTGATGGGAAACTGTTCAGTCTTGCAAGACTGAAGGCCAAGACCAAGACAAGGAAGGAGCTGACAAAAGAACTACTGTTCGCAGACGACACTGCTCTGATAGCTCACAATCAAGCTCAGATGCAAAGGATAGTTGATACCTTCTCTCAAACAGCCGGGAAGATAGGCCTACAAATCAACATTGAGAAGACTGAAGTGATGTATCAGCCCTCACCAGATAACAACGACCCGCAAGAGCCTATAATAACAATCAAAGGCAAGGTGCTAAAAGTTTTTTAAAAATTCAAATATCTTGGAAGCACTCTAAGTACTGATAACCGAGCTGACAAAGAAACAAGCTGCCGAATCCAAAGCGCATGTGCCTCCTTTGGCAAGCTAGAAAAGAAGCTCTGGAAAAGAGCCGGTATCCAGCTAGAGACGAAGTGCAAAGTCTACAAAACCATCGTCCTGACATCCCTACTGTACTCAGCAGAGACCTACACTCTGTATAGCAAACACATAAAGGGATTGGAAGACACCTGAGATGGATCATGAAGATCAAATGGAGTGACTACATATCAAACACAGAATTTCTCAGGAGAGCAAACCTAGATAGCGTGGAATCTACCCTTGCTACTATGCAACTATGATGGACCGGGCATTTGAATTCCAAAGATGATCTTCTACGGGGAACTGGAAAATGGAACCCGCAAGGTAGGAGGTGAGAAGCTTCGCTACAAAGATGTGACAAAGCGGCACCTGAAGGCAATGAACATCAATATCGAGAGTTGGGAGGAAGAAGCCAAAGAAAGGAGTGGTTGGCGGAACAGTCTCCACAAATGGAAAGAAAGAAATAGAGAGAAAGATTGGAGAAGCCTTAGAGCTTAGACACTATAGACGACACAGCCCTGGCACCCAAATATGCAGTGCCTGTGACCGAATGTTTTACCCAGAAAGAGGACTATGCCAACACCGAAAGATAAATCACTGAGTCCCCGACTAGTCATCGTCAAGACTTACGGACTGCATTGATGACGATAATGTTTCATTTTACTTCTCACGAAGTTCTTAGAAATTAAGACGCCACTTCTTGGAGCTAATATCTGATCCATATATGAGAGACACAGTTATATGATTAAATTCTCGCGTAAGTCTCAAATGTTGAGTTAATCATAAAACGAAGAACATTTTCTCACTCACTTATTTACATGTTAACTATGTTATTTTACTTCTTTCTTGTGCTCTCTTTAACTTATCGGATTATAGGACGGAAGCCTACATAATCCTGTTGAGTATTAAAGCTATGCTATACCTGTTTCATGATTGGCTTCCATAAATAGGGGTACATATTAAAAGATGACGGGGACATATATAACGATGATGAGGGAGACGTTTATACAGTTCTTATATTTCTTGGGGACTTCGTATTAAAAGTTTTTTGATCACTGATAGAATGAAAATGATAGTTATATATATATATATTACATCATGAAGACGATGTTGACAATTCTTGGAGGTTTCATATTAATATAGTATGTGAGATATCTGCAACAACAGTTCTTATACACATATAGAGACGAGGAAATACTTCACTTATGATTATGGTGGGGAGGACATAATTTCGAAGGATTACACAATGTTCATTATAAGATGATAAACACAATTACCTTTCGTTCGTGATGAAGAATGACACAAAACAACAGTTACAACATAATGATGACTTCTTTATTCATCGGATCGGCCGGTTGATGACGTCAGGAATCAGCTGGTATCTACATATCTAATTTTCTATCCTTCGCCTCTAAGGGACTCTCTTCTTCAACTGACTGTCAACTCGTGGCTGATCAACTGACTCTTTGACTGACTCTCTCTCTCTTTCTCTCTCTCTTTCTCTCTCTCTCTCTATCTCTCTCTCTCTCTCTGGCTGACTCAACTCTGAACCCATAGACCTATATAGAGAAATTTCCTTTGTCTATCACGTCAGAAGTATGTTTTCAAACGACATTAATTTCACGTGGTTTTTCGTATGTTTGTCCAAACACATTTCTGGCCCACAAAACATCCTTACATAACCTTTTTTTTAACCTAACCTATTTTTAAATAATATATTTTTAATATGCAATGTCCATTCTTTTAACTGGCATTTTAATATTCAGATTTCTAAAAGAATTGGACAATCGACTTCATTTCTAACATTCCATTTCTTAACTTTACCTACAGGGTTCGATTCTAGGCTTGTCCTAATCTCATTTTTACTTATCTAATATTCTTCTTATTTACATGGAAAGAGGGCAGCCCTTTTCCATGTAACATACCTATATGAATTATCACTAAGAGAAGCTACACCATTCGCCGTATATTCCAGTGTTGAATTGTCATACTGAGGGGATCTTATTTGTCCTGCCAATATTATGCTATTTTTAATATTTGACTATTGTTAATTTGTACGGTAAGTATCCTCATGCAAATTGATCCTGACAAGTCACACGCTTATACAAGATGGACCACTTAAAAGTAGCTCGATTTCTCTAATTTTTCTCTCTTTTTCTCAGATCAAGCGACCCACTTAAAAGTAGCCCGATCTCTCTAATCTTTCAACCAGCAGACACCACAAGACAAAATGCAATTATTTTTCAAACAAGATGGTACTTCATAGCACACGTTTTATAGACCACTGACACGAGTTCATGACATGTTTACTGAAAAGAGTACAATAAGCAACGGATTATAGCCAGCCATTTACCTGGATTTGTCATCATTTGATTTTTATATTTGGGGAGACTTTAAAACAAAAGTTTATGCAAAAAATCCTCACAATCTAAACCAAATATAGGAGAACATTACCAACGCTATCAGGAGAATCACCATAGATCTACAGGCAGAATCTCAAACCTTGTCAAACGTTCCGAAAATGTATAGGTTGCAACAAGCAGTACTTTTAGCATTATTTATGACACTACGGGTAATTTAAACAATGCTACGGGAAATTTAACAATAAGAGTGTTCCTCCTTTCCACCACATTTTCTGGGCTTTTTGTGAGTGGGCCACTCTGTATAAAGAACTTTAAAGACTTGAGAATAGTGTGTAGTAGACATTCAAGTTTTGTTCAGTAGGTTTTCAAGTTCTCTCCTTTAGTGCCAATTTGGGTCTTGCAATTAGTCACTTTGAAAATTTCGGACTATCGAAAGAATTGATTTGACACAAGGAAGACGCTCAATATGTCTAAATCTTATATATTTTATAATAGTACCTCATTTGTATAGACAGCTATTTTGTTTGGAAAATACTAAGTGTAGATTATACAAAATTAATGCTTTAATTTAGTTAAAGAGGAAGCTTCGCTTCACGTTTTGCAGATCGTTGATCTATCATTACATCGAATCATGAGAAATTATTTGAATATAAGCGTTTGCTTTCTGAAGGGAATTTTAACCGGACAATCCTTTCTGTACCCAACGGATCTAATACAGGCATACTGTTGATTTATGTTTATAACCTTTTTGTTTTTTAATAACAAATATGTAAGCTGAGCAATATAATGGATTTATTAAGTATGGAAGAAGGAATGATTACAAATACGTAGAATGAAAATCTTAAAATGTTTCTTATACGATAAAGTCAGAGTGTATTATATAAAACAATATATAGTTTGGAAATAAATATTTACTAGATAATGAATGAAGTGTGTAAGTGTATAGTTTTACACCATAAAATAAAATGTATATGCATTAAGTCTAAGCAATTGGATTCTTAGATGATGATAAATGTTTTTATGGGAGTATTCAACAAATGGTATATCATACAGTATTTTAATTGAACTCAGGTTACAAATGTAAATGTTTCTTATTGATTATGCAAATGTGTAATACTAATGAAAAAGACAGGAGAATAGAGTTAAATTATTTGTAAAGGGGTGAGCTTTACATTTTATTAGCGCTGTAATTATGAATATAAAGGGAACTGCAGACATTATTTCTATAGATAAAAGTCATTTATAGCCAAATGATGAATAACTTCATCTGTCTATTTTTGTCCGTATATATAAAAATGAACAAATAACAAGGGCTATTTTGAGATACTAAATGTTGATTTGCCAAACATGGTTCTCAATTATGAAAAACTGCGCAGTAATGAAACTTTAATGTGCATATTAAGACACCTGATGTTAAGGAATTGCCATTCAGATACATTAACGAAAGCTAAAAATGTTCTCAAGATGCTTTCTACTTACCTATAGTCTTAATCTTTTCAAGACAATAAGCATCTCCGGTCTTTGCGACAATCATAGTTCATTCTTATAAGTTCCTTACATACAGAGTTATGACACTTTGTATTGTGCGCATGAAGCATGCATGGTCCCCCGTGAGTGCACAGTAAATAAGGCATAAAGAAATTACTAAGTTCAGAATTTGACCCCCCCATTTAGTCCCTAAAGTCCCCAAGGGACGTAAAATTCTAGTGAAAATGAACAAACCGTGCAATTTTAGGCCTTAACATAGGTAAATTTGAGTTCTGCATCCATGTTAAAAAGAAATAAGTACATCATTTGACCCCGTATTAGCCCCCTAAGTCCCCAATGTCTTACCATATTTAAATTTGAGTTCAGCAACATGAAAACCTGCTGAACACAGAAATTTTGGACAAATTTGGTAAAATAGTCCCAAAAATGGAGTGTTTTTATTAGCCTTAAAAGAGCTCCTGGGACACACCCAAGAGTTATCACGAAGTATAGAATAAGAAAATTATATAGAAATCAGTTACAATTTTTCAGAAAGTTTTATAAAAATCAAAAGTTTCAATTTTTTTAATAAGCACAAAAAGTGTCAATTTTAGCCATTTTAGCCCGAAAGGCATACCTAGGGAATCAACCGGAGTTTTCCCGAAAAATCTGTTCCGTTATTTTTTACTCATATCATGTTTAATGTTTGTGCAAAATTTCAAAAAATTCCAAGGTGTAGTTATTGAGAACAGTGCAGACAGACGAACAGACGAACGGACAAGGGTAAAATTACAGGTCCACCCTCCTTTTGTCGGGGGACTAAAACAATGGATACATGTAGTGAAGTAAATACGCAAAACAATTTTCCCACTGACTCTACGGTGAAGATTTTTTTAATTTCTTTATCATTTCCCTTTATTATTATTATTTTTTTTTTGCTTACTCAATTACTTCACTCTTCCTTTTTCATATCTTGTCCTCGTCAACGTCTCCCACACTCGGACTTCAACTTTTTCATTCGAACGAACGATATAAAAGCTAACTTGTATAAATAAATAAATGATTTCTCTAGAGGAAAGGATTCATTAGATTAAATGTGCGATGCAGTTTCTTTTTTATTTAAACACCTAGCTGACTTCTAGATCATTAGATAAAGTATTAATAAAGAGAGCGTGTGACGAAATAAATATAAAGAGATCAGCAGAATAAATAGTATCAAGAAACTATACTAGAATATAGATGGTCATAAAAGAAAGACTCGCACATTATTTTTCGATGAATTCACGAACAATATCCACAGACAATTTAACATCTGATTCCAACGGAACAAGAGAAATATCTGGAGATTTATATTGCGAATCTTGTATCCAGGGAATGATTAATGGAACAATATTGTCTATTGGCACAGACTTAAGATTCTTTGAATGAATAAAATGTCTTCCTCAATCGTGGAGAGTGCATTAACTTGGTGACGCTCAGATGGTCAATTCTTATATACATGCGTGTGAACATACGTACACCGTTATACCAAATATCTACCCTCTAAGTCGCTATTTATTCTATTCCACTTTTAGCCCTTGTTTCGGATTTTCTCCATTATGGGAAGAAGGTAAATAACTTAACAAAGGTGTTTGGTTTGGTTTGGTTTTGTTTATCATCTGTCTGACATATTTTCCAGGACACAGCACTAACCTAAGCTACGTCGGACACTTTTCGGAATAGGGTTCGCTACTAGTTATTCCTCTTCCGAAATCTATATTTCTCAGGTCTTTCTAACTTTCTTTCTGACACCCTAATTTTCAACACCATAATTTAGTCAACCATTCCCATATCTAAATATTTTGTGTACGATACAAAAGTACAGTCACTTGTGAAGACCCTATTTTGAATTCCATTTCCACCTACCCACTACATACATACCGGTCATTCACACGTTCGTGTTTGGTAATTACTGCAAAATTTAATCAAGCCAAGAAATGCATACTACTATTTTATCATTTAATAGCAAGGCCAGCCGGCGTTGCTCGGGATCGTATAAGACAATGAGAAAAATATTTAACATACCTGTTATTCTTAGGATAGAGCCAATTTTTTGTCTATGTATCATTTGCCATCTTGAACAAAAGAATATTTTACCTACCCTAGGAGGAGCATTACACAATATATGTATGAAATAATTATACCTTCCCTAGGACAGGAAATTTAGAGCACATCTGTGGAAAAAATTTCCTTACTTAAGGCGGGTAATGTATTACACATATTTAAAATAATTTATATTATTTTCTGTTTTGCTAACTTTTCTGTATATCACAGGAAAGAGTTTATTTGTTTTTACATCAGAGTCCTATAGTGAAGAAACACCTTATTTCTTATATAGATTTCATACTATACGAATATGATTTTTGGTTTTGATAAATTATGTACGCCACAGGTCAAATTTCTTTGTTTTTCATATGGGTACTATACTGTACAAGTGTTACAAGAAAAAGGGTCCACTTTTCTTGTAAGTGAGAAGAACATCAGATAAGTGAAAATGAGATTGGGATAGGCCGAGATTCGAGCCTGGTAAACAAGGTTCAGAATAGATTCAGATTGGAATGTTAAAATTTCGCATTGTTCAATTTCATATAAAATAGTTTAGACATGTTTGTTTGTAAAAAGAAATTAATTGTTCAATTCTTTTTATGAAAACTGAATTAAAATAAGGTCAGCTAGAGAAGAACAAACAACAGAAATTAAATACATTGAAAAATAGATTGGTGAGAATTCTTTGTTGCAGAAGTGTGTTTTGGAAATATATGTTTGAGCCACGTGAGTCACACATATGACGTCATAGCAGAGAGGGATTCTCAATAATAGAAGAGGATTAGCAGATGAGTTAGAGTCGAAGATCAGAGGCAGTCGAGTTCGGGTCGGAGTCAGTAGTCGGAAGGATAGAGCTGACGATCAGAGGAGGATCCCCTCAGAGGCGAAGGGGTAGAATATTTAACATGTAGAAACGACTTTTAATTCCTTGACGTCATCATCATTCGACTGGTCGATATGATAATAAAGAATTTATCATCATGTTTTTGTAAAACTGTGTCGTGTCATCATTCAACAGCAAAAGATAATGTGTAATCCTTAATATGAACTTTGTCTCACTCATCGTTATTAATGAACTTTGTATAACTTATCCTACGTAAGGAAGTTTGAATTACTTTTATGTGCGTCACAAGTAAGATTTCTTTGCTTTCATAAATTATACTGTACAAGTACTTTATTTCATGTGTAGGATACTCCACAAGTAGCTTTTTTTCTAATTTAAAAATGAAAGAAATGAATACTTTTATGAAATTTTCTGTTTTGCTAAATATTCTGTACGACAGGGATAAGAATTAATAAAATTTTTCCTTTGGGTGATATAATGAAGAAGCACCTATTTCTCATATATAAGTCACACTACTCGAATATTTAACGTGATTTTCGGTTTTAATAACTTATGTACGTTGCAGAAAATATTTTCTTTGTTTTTTCATATGAGTACTATACTGCACAAGTACCTTGTACACATAGATACATTAAAAAGTAAGTGATCATTTATGTGATTTTTGGAATATGACAGCTACACAATATACAAACATAAAATACATAAAATTCATAATGATCAGTTAAATAGTTTAGGAGTGAATCTAGTACATACAAATATGTAATCATATGCACATACTAAACATTCATAATGATCGATTAATTAGTTTAGAAGTGAATTCAATACATATAAATATATAATCATACTAAACATCCATAATGATCGGTTAATTAGTTTAGGAGTGGATCAATCACATAGAAATATATATATATATATATATATATATATATATATATATATATATATACATAATTAATATTCATAATTATCGGTTAATTATTTTATGGGTGAATCCAATACATAGAAATAATCATATACACATAATTAAAATTCATAATGATCGGTTAATTAGTTTAGGAATGAATCCAATACATAGAAATATAAAAACATACACACAATTAAAAGGAGTAAATCCAATACATAGAAATATATAAACATGTACACATAATTGAAATTCATAATGACCGGTTAATTAGTTTAGGAGTGAGTCCAGTATATACAAATATATAAACATACACATAATTAAAATTTATAATGATCGGCTAATTAGTTTAAGAGTGAATCCAATACGAAATGGCATTACTTTATCTATTTACGTGATTTTGGAATATAACAATTAAGAAATATACAATATATCAGATATATTTGGAATATGACATTTTCGTTACGTACATTAGAAACATTCTCTGTATTTTTTTAAATAAAAGTGTTCTTGTGTAATTATTACATAATAACGTTAAAAAATCAAGAATATCGGAATGTAAAAAAAATGAAGGAAATGGTGCAGCTCGAAACCGTAACACTGGTGTTAGTAATCAGCCGCGCTATACACCGCACCTAAGGGACAACTTTTTAAGAACGTTATGAAATATCTACATTAGTATATGTCTCATTTACATAATGTACGCATGCATACAACGACGCCATTGTGCTAGGTTCGTTAAGTTGTCATTTTTTTCAAGTTTGACCCCCTTTTTTGAATCCCTTAGCAATTATTTTAACTAATTAAACACCTCTCATAAAATTATGCACCAAAAATGCAATCTTTTAAGCTATTGTACGACGTCCAACAACCATCCGTCTAGGAGGAAATACAATTGGAAAAACGAAGACACACACACACACACAAAGACGTCCATAGCCCTTAAGCCCTTGGAGGGCATAGGCCATCTACAATTTTTGTTGATGTTTTTGTAGCGAGGAGTTCTTTTTACAGGATGTGGGTGCTGGCCCCACACCCAACCATCCAAGAAGGTAGATACAGCGCATAACCTTCCCAAATGGTCACTCATTTGGTACTGGCCAGGCTCAACGTTGCTTAATTTCAGTGATCTGGCGAGAACCGGTGTGTCAACGTGATTGTGCCGGATTCATACAAAGACGTATATATATATATATATATATATATATATATATATATATATATATATATATATATATATATATATATATATATATATATATATATATATTAGTTTTTTTTTCCTAACTACTGATTTCAACCCCAAACACCATTTTATTATTTGTATTACTTTTTTATTCAATAACGTGTAATTCACGTAAGTGTTTGATTCGATGCGAAATAAATTAATATTTAATAGAGAAAATATTTTTATTAAATAAATGAATGAATAATATTAATGGAGCACTGTTGCCACATTCGAGCAGGAGCTACTCGGCGCGCCCTATGTTGCCTTGATAAAATTCAAAACCGTCTTCAAAACCTTGTAGGTTACGCCCTTTTCTCTTCCCTGAAAGCTTTTTCGTACAGAAGAGATGCTGCTACCCTGCTCTGCACTATCGTTATTTTCATTGCAAGTGCTCTTCTGAGCTCTAATCTATTCGCCCTTACAAATTCTTACAAAACACTTGACTAGTTACAACCACTTTTAATGATTTCTCCCACTCTATCAGTGCCTTATTCTAAACGCAGATTCCATGAACATTTAAAAATGATTTCCATATTCTATCAAACATAAATTTCTCCATCATTTTTAAATACAAAATCTATAATAAAACTACCATTTCATATTTTATAATCTACTAAAATAAAAATGTTTTGAAAAAACAACTTTTACAACTATACTAAATGTGAACAGTCTTTGTCTTATTGTGTCTCGGCAAAGAGTTGCAGTCGAAAAGAATATTTATGCCGGAATAAATAGTGATGTATTATGAATAAAATATTTAAGCGATTAACAATAATATCGTTGGATATGTGTCCGTGCAGAAAATCTATGAACGGCCACTTATTTTATATAACTTGAAAAATTAAAATTAAACTAATTTTTAATATAAGAATAGAAATGTTCTAAATTTGGAGATGATCACTGATAAAATGTATTATTGGATTATTTGGACAACTGTTCTAATCTTCAGTGTTATTTCCCCAACGTTTTAGTCGATTAAACCTTCGACCTTCTTTATGGATATGTTATCGAACCTGGGAATCTTTCTGTCCAACTCCGGAATCTCCAGGAGACTAATTATTTAATCTGATTCTATCTGTTCTGAGCTTGAGAACGTGATGTAATGAAGAAAAGGGTGGCTGGTTTATTTTAAGGCATAAAAAACAAGTTTTTCTTTTTTAATCATAATTGTTCTGCCCTCCCACTACATCCCAATTGAAATGAATGTCTCTCGTCTTGAAAAGGCTCCATGCCTTAAGAAACTTTAGGGACTGACTTCCACTTCTGATCTGAACTGTAACACACATTTAATATGTTGCCAAGATCACTGGAAAACTGTTCGGATCACAATACCGTTTCAGTATGTAACTCACGGTCTATGCAATTCTCTGTCTGTGTAAGAGTCAGTTATGAACTAAAACGGAGGACTGCTGTCACATCTGAACAGGAGCTGCTCTGAATCTTATCCTGCCTTGATAGAGTTTAAAACCGACTTCGAAACCTAGTAGACGATGCTCTATTCTCTTCCGTCTAACGTCTTTCCAACGGAAGAGACGTTGCGAGCCTGTCTTTGCTCTACTGTTATTTCCATGGCAAGTTGTTGACTGAAGTTCAAACTATAGTTCCATTTGCCAAACATACACAAAAAACCTGACTAGTTACAATCACTATGTACGATTACCCCCTCTCTATCTGTGTCTAAATCTAAACACAGATTCCATGAACACATCTTTCCATAAACTGGCCGGAACACTGTTTCGCTGGCCTGGTGTTAGATATTGCAGGGCAACGCCGGCGGTATTGCTAGTCGACGATTGTTATGATCATTTTAATATTTGTAAAAATATTTATCGAGAAAATTATTTACGCTAAATTGTTTCATGAATTAAATTATTATTTAAAATATACTGACCGCTATATTCTGACGACTCCTGCGTAGAGATCATTATAAAATGACGAGGGCTTTAGGTAGATTTTTGAAGAAAATACAATGATTTGATCAGTCAAAGATCGGAAACGAGAGAGAGAGCGTACACAGTCAAGGATCGGGAGCGAGAGAGAGAGAGAGGATAGAGTCGGGCGGTGATGGCTCCCAGTAGATGAGGATCAGAATGCATTAGTCTAGTACCAGCAGCAGCTTTTTAATAGGTAAACATCAGAAATAAACGTTGCTGAAGAGACAACCAGAGATTTGTTTGGTTCATTGAGATACGATTTCTTTGCATTTGTTTCCGAAGGTCCGTAAAGCAAGATCAGGAACAGACCAGATATGTTTCTTGATTGACACGATGTTACAAACCAAGAGAACTGTTATTTGTCCCTTTTGTTGCATGTCCATAAGAAACTCTGTAGAATCGTCACGTTATGTGGTGCCGGCATGTTTTTAATTCCTGTCAATCTTTCCGGGTCTGGGCGTCGACTGTCTTAATTTATTATTTGCCCTAAATATTTGAGTTCGTCTAAACAAAATTCGCATTTGTTTTCTTTCACCTTGAATCCGTATTCGTTTATTCTTGTGAATACTTCTTTTAGATGCTCTTGGTGTTCACTTATGGACGCGCTCCTGATGATTATGTCATCCATGTATGCACAAGTACAATCCATTCCGTTCACCATTGTATCAATTGTTTTTTAAAAAATCGCCGGCGCGACTTTGATCCCGAAGCGTAGACGGTTGTATTTGAACAACCCTTTGTGCGTGTTAATGCATAATATCTTTGACCATTCTTTTTCCATCGGGATTTGTAAATAGGCGTCGGACAAATCTATTTTTTAAATAAATTTGCCACCATTTAGTCTGGCAAAAATCTTTTCTCAGGGCTTGGTAAAGTGTAGTGGTGGTCTTTTAATTCATTATTTAGGTCCGTAGAAAAGTCTGCACGGACTCGAATTTGCCTATTTTTTCGAGTCTATCTAGCTCGCTATTTATTTTGTCTAAATCGGCGATTCCGATTTTTTTTTCTTAAACACCGGCGTTGCATCCTTTTTTAGTTCGAACGAAGCCTTAAATTTATTGCATCTTCCCAGTCCAGTAGTAAATATTTCTGGGAATTTCTTTTTTAGATCGTTTTTAATATTTTCTGATGTTAAGGTGGAACTGGTTATTTTTTTTTACAAAAAGCGTTCATTGGTTTATTCCAAAGATTGAATTTTTCAATCCAGTCAATTCCCAATAAATTCTCGCTTTCTTTAATTACGAAGATTTTCAATTTCTTCGTCATGCCATTTAAATTAATGGACAGGATGACCTCTCCTTCGAATTTTATTTCGTCTCTTGTCACTGTCCGTGCACCTTTACTTGACGTTTGAAGAGTCGGTTTACGCAGCTTTTTCCAAGTGTTGACGTTTATTAACGACAAATCCGATCCAGAGTTAAACTGAAATTTCACTTGTTTGTCAAAAATATTTACTGATAAATATTTTCGTAAATTATTTTTCCCTTTGTCGTTTTTTCTCATTTGGTGTACTCTATTTTTTGTTCTGCAGCAAACAATCTTATGTCCAACTTTATCGCAATTGATATTTTTGTAAGGACAATCCTTTTCCATATGTTTTTCATCACATCTTCTGCAATTATTGCCCGATACTGTCTTTTTATAATTCCTTTTATTATTATCATCGTAATTTCGTTTTCTGTAGTTATTATATTGGACTAGACAAAAGATTGTGTCTAAATGAATTAATGAAATGGTCAGTGGGTAAAGATTAATCAAGAAAATTAATAAGGAGGGATCTGACCATTTGCTTACTCCAGTTTAATGGTGGAAATCTGGTCGCCCCTCGCCAATCTTTCACGAAAAACACCCGTCTAGCTGAATCCACTGTGAAAAATTTCCCCCACTCTATACCTGTGCCTAACTCAAAAAAGCTTCTTTCTTAGAACTGCACGCCTGTGGAACTCTGTTCCGTCTGCCTGCTTCCCACCAGACTACAACTTGGATGTCTTCAAGTCCAATGTTAACAAATTCCTAATGAACGCCCCCTTAAGTAAACACTTCATCAAATCTCCACACTAACGTAATGTACTTGCAATAACCCTTATCCCTGAGTTGCTTCCAGGCCTTGATGATCACTGTGTAAAAAAAGGGTCTCTTGTGTTTCAAAGAAAAAGAAACTGGATCAGGAGGCGTAGAAAAATGTACGAACATTTTTTTAATGGGAAGAAGGAATGTTAGATATAGCGGGGCAACGCCGATGGTATTTCTAGTTGACGATTATGATCGTTGTAATATTTGTATAAATAGAATGTTATCATAGCAAAATAAATATTTACAGAGAAAATTGTTTATGATAAGACGTTTTAATAAATTAAAGAATATAGAATCTAAATAATTATTTTAAATAGATTGCCCTCTAGAGCCTGATAAATCTTACGTCTGTGTCATTAAAAAGTGGCGTTGGCTATATATGGAGTTTTGGGAAAAGATACGATGATTTGGTCAGTGAGAGGTCGGAAGTCAGAGAGAGAGAGAGAGAGTGAGAGAGAGCATACACAGTCAAGTATCGAGCGTGAGAGAGAGCGGATCGAGTCGGACGGTATGGATCCTAGTAAATGGGGTCAGAATGCATCAGCCTATGACCAGCAACAGCTTTTCAATCGGAAAACATCAAAAATAAAGATTGCTGAATCGACAACCCGAGATTTGTCGATTCATTTGGATGAGTCTTCTTTACCGCTGTTTTTTTTACCACTTTACCACGAAGATCCGTCAAACGAGATCAGGGACGGACCAGATACGTTTCTTCGATTGGTCGATGTTCCAGAGAACGGTATTTGTCCCTTTTGTTGTTAAGATGTATCTGTTGTAAGAGGTATCTGCTGTCATAATTTTTATACAACTAGACATGACACGAGTTAAACCTATGTTCGTAATATATACATCCATCCATGTCATACAGAACCCCAGAAAATATAACACCGCTTTCCGGTTTAATACAACATTGTAGCCTTCAAATCTTAGGTTCTTGGTGAGCTGTTCCCATAAATAATTCAAATTCTACCCAATTTACACCATTAACAATTACTATACTACCACTTCACATTCATTAACCCTTAAGCTCGAGTGGTCTTCCGATCTTGAAGTTTTGACTCCGAAATAAAAAAAAAATCTACAAAATAACTCTTCTATTCCGTAATCCATTGGATCTACTGAGTTTACTTAAATAACTCTTTTGAATACGTAAACCCACCTTCCACATTCGAATGAAATAGTAACGTCCTCTAGATTCTGAGAGATTAATGGTGTAAGTAATAAAATCACAGTGAAACTCCGAACAAACATTGTTTTCTCGCTATTTACAGTTACCTTGGACTTTTATTTACTAGTGGCCTCAAGTAATCCTTGTTCAGGAGATTTGTTGTAGGCGAATATACAATATTTTCTGCATTGCAGACACCGGGTAGATACATGATTTGTCTGTTATTTCTCGAAGCTAAAAGGAAACCTATACATGCGTATGTGTATGATTCTTCCAAAAATATTACTTTCATTCGTCGAATTCGTGAAAACTGTAAGCATCTTTGAAAAAAGATTCAATATTTTGTCAGATCATTGAAAACAGTGATTTGTAAAGATTATTGAACACTGAATGATTTTATATAATTTTTTATAAAATGTATGGAATCATATTTTCTAAAACTTTCGATCATATATGTATCTTTCAAAGAATACTGGGTTTTTTTTTCCTTTTCATTTTGCTGGTATTTACCGTAAGTTATGAGTGGTTCGTTGATACAGTCAAATATATGTGCTAACTTGTTCGCGTGTTTTGTAAAGCAAACTCCGAATCGATCTGTTTTGTTGGCGCGATTTTTGAATAGAGGAAAATAGATCGGGATATACAAGTAAGATCGGGTTAGACTTTGCTGTATCTACAAAATAACCACCCTTTACTGTTAATACTAGCAAAATAATAGTGAAAAAAGACAATTATTTTTATAAACAACCATATTGTCCAAATAAATAAATGAATGATTTTATTCATTTGAGGAAAAATACACTTAACATTATTTGGCGATTTAAAACATTAGAAATTGATTGTGTTTAAAATGTAACGTACGAAAGTTCATTTACATTTTTAGAAAATATATATTCATGCTCTATCTTATTAATGGAGAAATGTATATGTATATATATATATATATATATATATATATATATATATATATATATATATATATATGTTGTGTGTATTTTAAGAAAAGATAAGGAATAACGGTTATATTAAATTAATTATGTCATTAGGATAATAAGGAGAGAAAGGAGTAAAAGAAAGAAAAACTCTTTTGGTCATGGCATTATAAAGCAAAATGAATCATCAGAGGGCCAGTCGCCTTTCTTTTCTTTTGATGAGAATTATTAAGCTTTGAAATGTCATGGCCTACAGAGTTATTCTTTCTTTTATCCTTTTCCATTCTTATTGTTCTTATGATATAGTAAAATTATATATAATTTTTATTTCGCATCTTTTATCGAATATACTGACTGCTTTTATGAACCGTGTTGTGGTTTTACTATATTGCTAGCTCTTACTTGTTAACAATTAATTATTTATTAGGGTTTTTCATTATATATGTATATAAAATAGAAAAAGGGAGAGTATTTGTACCCATCTTGTCCACAGGTCTCAATCCTATAAATTACTGGATTTATAGAAAAATGCTCGATTACAAGTGCAGATATACTATGTGTTTTTGTTATACAAATATTATAGCTACATATGTTTAGGAACGATTAGACATAGTTATTTTCTTATGCAAATACTTAAGAAGAGAAATGCCTGATAAGTCTTTGCCATTGAAATGCCTTCAGTCGGAACATGGTAGCACATAAGTGGTTGAAATCTTATTTCGTAAAAAAAAATAATATATATATATATACAGTGGGGAAAATAAGTGTTGGACACATCCCATTATTCTTTATTTAACACATTTTTTATGCAGCGAATGACACGAAAATTTAACAAGAAATAGTTACTAACTTAACAATAACAAATAACTTTAGAAATTGGAACCTTTTAATGCATAACAAAAATTATATAATAAAAACGAGAATAGCCTGGAAAAAAAGTGTTGGACACATTGTTTTAAATTATATTTTATTATCATTTTTTATAAATAATGCTGACAATTGTAATTTGTATTTTTATTTTCCGACACTATTATAAGTTTTAGAAGTTTCTTAATTGTTGTAGACCATACTCTAGGTCGTTGGAAAGTATTGAAACACGTTAGTCACCAGTAAGCCATCATGCGTGAAGGTTCTCAGGATGAGTAAACGTAAAAACTCTCTCAAGTCGTCCGTGATTAGATTATTGCCGAGCACAAGAATGGAATTGGTTTTCGGCATATATCTGCTCAATTCAAAATCCCTGTAAACACCATAGGAAACCTTATTAGGAAATGGAAGGTGCATGACTCAACCCTGAACCGTCCGCACACCGGAGCTCCTCGCAAGATATCGGATTGAGCAGTGAGAAAAATTGTATAAAAAGTTCAGCAGCAACCGAGAACCACACGAGGCGAACTTCAGAAATATTTGGAAGAAGCAGGGATAGTAGTAACGAAACCAATGATTAGTAATATACTCTGATGCAAGAGTCTTAAATCGCGTACACCTCAAAAGACACCATTACTAAAAAATGTCATGTTAATGCTCATCTGGATTTTGCAAGAGACCACTTATTGAAAAAAGGTGATTACTGGAAGAATGTGATCTGGTCCGATGAGACGAAAGTGGAACTTTTCAGCATTAACTCTGTACGTCGAGTATGGAGAAGTGATGGCACAGCGCACGATTCCAAGGACACCCTCCCCACTGTAAAGTTTGGTGGTAGAAATGTCATGCTCTGGGGATGCTTCTCTTCAAATGGTACTGGACCACTTCATATTATAGATGAAAAGATGAATGCAGCCAAATATCGAGAAATTCTTGAAAATAATCTCTTGCCTGCTTCCAATGCGTTAGGTATATAACAAGGATGGATCTTTCAACAAGATAATGATCCCAAATATACTGCTAAAATAACCTCCGATTGGTTCGTACAGAACAAAATAGATGTTCTTAAGTGACCCAGTCAGTCCCCAAACTTAAATCCTATAGAAAATCTATGGAGAGAGCTCAAAATCATGGTCCACAAGCGAGACCCACATAATATTCAGGATTTGAAGAAAGTATGTGTTGAGGAGTGGGCAAAAATCTCGCCTGAACGTTGTCACAAATTAGTTTCGTCGTATAGAAAACGTCTCGAAGCTGTAATAGCCAATAAGGGGTTTTCAACTAAATATTAGATCAAATTGTGTTAGTGTGTCCAATACTTTTTTCCGGCTATTCTCGTTTTTATTATATAATTTTTGTTCTGCATTAAAAGGTTCCAATTTCTAAAGTTATTTGTTATTGTTTAATTAGTAACTACTTCTTGTTAAATTTTCGCGTCATTCGCTGCATAAAAAATGTGTTAAATAAAGAATAATGGGATGTGTCCAACACTTATTTTCCCCACTGTATATATACATATATATATACATATATATATATATATATATATATATAGTCTTAAATTACTTCTATCCAGCTTTGAAGAATAATACATAAAACTACATTAAATTTAGTGTAGTTTATTTGTCAAACTTCCATTTAGCAGAAAATTACATAATAATTGTTTAATCATTTCCAGAGTTAACCCAGAAAAAAGCAGCAGATAATCATTTTTTGTTGACGGATACGCAGTTATACGCACACACATACACACACATAAATATATATATATATATATATATATATATATATATATATATATATATATATATATATAATTAAAAAAACATTGTGGACCGTCTGGCTTTCTTTCTTG
Organism: Euprymna scolopes; assembly: GCF_053919585.1. Lineage (NCBI taxonomy): Eukaryota > Metazoa > Mollusca > Cephalopoda > Sepiida > Sepiolidae > Euprymna > Euprymna scolopes. Next base: position 41,937,037 of record NC_136487.1, read on the forward strand.
TTTGCTTGTTTGAATCTTGTCTTCGTTTTAATATGAACTTAAAATAAAGAGTACATTAAAGTTAATTAACGTATTTTCTTGTGTTTTATCTCATAATTAAATGTACGCACCGTGCTGAAATAATAACGTTATTTAGAAAGCCATTTTTAACAGGAGGAGGGGCTTTGTTACTATTCTGTACTTTTACTTAACAATTTAATGAAAAAAACGATACCATAAAAATTTAATTTAACTTGAAAATTCTATCTAAAATATAGCACGTTGCCTACACTGGACAAACATCATCATTATTATTATAACAGCAGCAATTATAAAAAAAAGGTACTCAACGGGGAATGTGAACTCTGCGTAAACGGGTTTTAATTTAATGGTCCCTCCCTAAAAAGCGCATACGCGAAAGGTTTTCAGTGGTTTATTTAATCACTTAAACTTTTTGACGGTTTATTTTAGATTAAAAAAAGGGCCAAAAGCATTATTATGAAAAATAAATGTAACAAAAAATAAAAATTTAATATAGTATAAATTAAATAAAATAAAATAAAAACAAGCACGAAATAAAAGTATGAATCAAATTTAATTATAGGAAATAAAATTCTAAAAATAAAATACATGCTCGATTACGAAAACGTATATGAGATATGTACGAGAAAGTGAAAGAAACCCTCAAAGAGCAGTCATTAAATTAAAACCTATTTAAACAGGGTCCTCGTCTCCCGTGAAGTGTCAACAAAATTGTACATGACATCGACTGGCGCCACACCAACTAGTTGTGAAAGGTTGTGAAAGATGGAAAGTCCGAGGTGGGATAGTACTAACCAGACCTCCACTGGAAGTGTGCAGTTAAAATCTGGTATTTTGGGGAGGCATTTTGTCATCCAAACCGCAGGAAGCACCAATGGCCAATGCCAATGAGAAATCAATGGCAAACAGCTGTTGCGTGTAATCATCTGCACGAGTGGTCAAGAGGTGGAGAATATTAGAAATCTAGGTAGACTTGTTGTTACTCGGTCTCCAGCGAATATCACAGGTTACTGCCAATAAGCGATCATTGATGATGGCCTGTGAGACGACTCCTAGTGAGTGAAATAATAATAATAATGATGATGTCTCCCTCCCAAATTCATCAGCAGCCTGATTTAATATCGTAGACGTTTATTATATTTTCTTAGTTTTAACCAATGTTCACATTATAGTATGATTGTCGTTTAGTAATTGTGTGATCGTCACTTTCGTATGCATGTATTCTGCAATGGTATAAAAAGAAGACTATAGCGGAGTATAGGATTCCTAACAATGTTACAGATGAAAATACGCTACACATTTTGATGAAAACATGGGGGAAAATGAACATACAAAAACAGAAAACCAAAACTTTCAATATAATTTCTGTATTAAAAGTAATAGTTATTTAAATATTTAAACATATAATCTTGCGAAGAAAATCCAGCTCTCCAATAAGCGGCACTCTGGATAGGAACAAAAATAAAACTTTTCTCAGTCATGAAAAATTTCTCCTCCACCGGCTGAGGGCAGAAAAGGTGAATTGTAATATCAGAACAGATACTACACTGCGATCTTGTTCTGAAGGCCAAGAATTGTTTGTGTTTTATGTTTCTTTTATTGTTTGTTCTCTAAATTCATAATTCAGTTTTATCAGTATTAGATTGTATATTGCTTTAAAATTATGTAATTTTACATAGACAATTTTTATACTTATATTTTATATTGAATAAAGTTCAGTTTCATTATTACTCGAATTGGGCTAGTTTCCTTTCTTTTTTAGCGTGTTTTAATGCTCTTTTTAAAAATGCCGTCATATAGTATCGACAGTAACAGTTCGTTAAATCTTACCTACATTGCCTGCATGCATTTTTCAGTAACCAGGCTTCTATATTCCGGTGGCCGTGATAGACCCCCTGGATACGGTGGCCCTATTATACGTTTATTTAAGGTTACGATGTGGAATACAGTGTTTTTTTCCAGCTCCTGTTTGAAATATTTGCCCCACCTTATAGTGTTATTTATAATGTTATTTCATTATATACATGTGCATTATGTACTATACTATATTTTGTTATTAATTTTTTCAAGCTGTATCCCGGGGTTCTACTGTGCATGGCTTTAGTTATTGTGCAGTAATAATGGCTTGAATTTATTTTAGAATGGGGTCAAGTATCATGGTGCAACTGTGCTTTAAACAGAAACATTCATTTCGAACGCATGTATGTCATATCAAAGAACCTACTGTCGATGTTATATATCGAGCCTATTGCTTTGTGTGGTAATAAAACTTCTTAAATGCACTTGTGATCTTAGGCTGGTTACTTTGGTCACAATCGGCTGTTTCGTTTGATCGGATTATTTCGATGTTCGATTATTGATAGGAATCGAAGATACTCCTGTACAAAACCTACAAATTGTCTTCAATCCGTTTTCAGACTTTTTCGTATAGACACTTTTATTAAACTTTAGTTTCCTTCGAAGTAATTATTTCAGACTGCAATGCAATTGATTTACCAACAAAAACTTATGGAAAACTTCATAGAAATCCTCTTGTGTGAGCGTGTCAATGATTCCAGTCACAGCCTCTTTGATCTCTTCAGGTGTATCATAATGACAGCTTCTAAAGTTTTCCTTGAGTTTAAGGAATAACCAAAAGTTACAGGGAGCAAGTCTTGACTATAGAGAAGGTGAGGAACTGTTTTGATTCTGCCTTGCTCTCATGGCAACGTTTTTTTTTTCTTTTTGATCTTCCCTAAGCACTCTTGGGACAAACTTTGTGCAAATCTTCCACATATTCAGTTCCTCGCGAATAATGGTGTGTACAGTTCCCACGCTGACATCAAACCATGCATTTATTGTCTCCATAGACAAACGACGGTCCTTAGCAATGAAATTCTTTATGTATTCAATCAAAAAAAAAAAAAAAAAAAAACTCTGGTGTTCTAACTTTCTTACACGTCCTATATTTCTAATTCTTTACAGGATCCCTTCCTTCCTTCCTTCCTTGAGCTGTTATGCCATTAAAAACCGATGCTCTGTTCATGCAAGATAGTCCAAAAGCAGTCTGAAATATCCCATATATTTCTGTTGAATTTTTCTAAGTAGAAAACAGAATTTTATTGCATATCTGTCCTCGCATCCAGACTGCATTTTTGAAATTCACCATCTGTGACAATCAGGCTTTAGTGGGATGTATTCCATTTTCTGCTGTATCTGTTCATTTGAATCTGAAATCATAACAATTGGTCAGCTATCTCATATGTATAGCAATAACGTGCTGAATTTTCAAGGGTCTATGACAATTTTAAATGTCTGTACTAAAAATGACTGGAAACTTATTTAAGGCACATCGTATCTAAGAACACTGCCAGGCACATAGGTTATCTTTATGTAAAATTTCACAAAAGTTGACCCAGCCGTTTCAAAATCTGTTGGAAACGAACCTTTACACACAGACAAAGTTTTTTTCATATAAAAGTAGAGATATATAAATTGTTAATAATCATTTCAGTTCGTTCTAGAAGAAGTATTTTCGCTTGGGATGTTGACAACTTTTTGTGGTCTTTTCTGTGAGTCCCTGGGGAAAGAATTTTGATTAAAAACATTATCAAGAAACCAATGGTAACACATACGATATGATGATAAGTTCTCATTCCAAAACCAGAAGATGTATTTATTTCACACATATTGTATTTGATATGCTTATGTAGTACATCTTATATGTGTTTCGTTGAATAGTGGAAGTTGACCAAATAATTTCACAGAGACAGATTTTGGAGAAGACTGTTTATTTATTTTTTTTTACCTTGGAATAAAAAAGATATGGTCGATGTAAAGGTTGTGAAAATGTAGTGAACTTCTTTTAAAGCTTGCAAAATTACATTCATAAAAACGCTTACTTATTAGATTAGTATATAAGTCACTGCTTTTTTTTAAAAAAAAAAAGACAATTAAATTAAAAGCCCGGGAGGATATAGTGCCATACTTGATTCATCATATTCAGAACTAGTATTTCGGTTCAAAGTTAAAAGCAAGTAGTTTTTCTACCATGTTGGTTATGATATTCTATTCGCAAAATCTAATAATAAATAAAAAATTTTAAATTTAATCAGATATAATTAGCCCTTCATGAGTTCTTTGTATAATTTACGGAACTAAAACGAAAATTACTCATATAACATACGCAAATGTCAACAATACATATTATTTCTCTCATACGTAAGATTACAAGTTAAATTAATGTAGTCGTATAAAATCTGATATTGATAATATTAAAATATTGATTCTTTAACTAGCGAGACATGTGGAAATTCCACAGCAGCATTTTTCATATGTAATATATTGTTCTTGAGCATTCTGTGAGCGTTCTGTTCAGCGTTAAGGAAGACATAATCATATTATTCTAGCCTTTTTATTAAAACTCTATCGCCCTCTTATTAAAATAATAACTTTGATATATTTCCTGGGCTGATAATTTCATTACAAAAACACCGGTCAATTAACTCACATTTCATCATTTTTCATAATTATTGAATATGTTACTATGTTCGACAATAATTTTTCATAATTTTAACCCACATTATCGCCTCTCCCGTGACTAAAATAAAAAACAAATGATGTATTGTATGGGATGATTATCTCATATAAAAACACAACTATCAATTAACTCACATTTCATCATTTTTCATAATTCTGGGATATGTAACTAATTTCGACAATAATGTTTCAACATTTTAACTTACCATATCGCACACCTTACTAAAATAATAGCTTCGATATATTGTCTAGACAGATTATTTCATTACAAACACACCAATCAATTAACTCACATTTGATAATTTCGAATAATTCTTGGATATGGTACTAATTTCGACAATCATTTATTATGAGTTAAGCACACATTATAGCTTCCACACTTACTAAAATAATAACTTTGATATATTCTCTAGGCTGATTTTTTTCATTACAACACACCAATCAATTAACTCACATTTCATCATTTTTCATAATTCTTAAATATGTTAAAAATTTCGCCAATCATTTTTTTATCATTTTAACCGACATCAAGAGTGACACCAATTTTTTTTTAAATAAGAACCGGATGTAAACGTGACACACAAAAGAACACAAACGCTATCGTATTAATATATAGATTAGCCGACATTAAACAAAACCATCATTCGTTATGTACCTACGATAAATTAAATTGGCCATTAAAACTACAAAACAAGTAAGATAACAACGATTTTTCCGCCCATACATTTGTGATTATATTACAGTTTACATTTATATTTTCTATTCACTCCCATTAATTGTAAAATAAAATTATGTATTTAATAGTAGAAAACAATAAACAAGCGAAACCGTGTAAATGATAATTATCACTACCTAAACTTTCTACTCTACTAATCTTCGTATTTTTACTGACGAATTGCTATGCCAAACATAATTATTTACTCTTAATATCCTGGTTTATTTTTAATTATTTATGTTTTTTTTTTCATTTTTAGTTTATTAATTTTATTTCATTTATATCTCTAATCATCCTTATGTGTGTATATATGTATATAACCTTTATGTTCATATATTGCAACCTTATTCCGGCGTTCTGTTTTGATTTAACAGGGCTTTAAGAATGGTAACGAAACATTCCGGACTCATAGAAGACCTTCGATTTTAAAATACCCCCACGGTGCATATACCAAGGATTCAAAATATCTCACAGCAAAAATCTGAGTTAAGCAAGCGAGTGTTCAAAAACACAAACATTCAGGAATTCGCGAAAACCAATTAAGTACACTAACTTAAAAGAAAACTATGAATCAACCACGGAAGCAAGTAAGAAATCTTTACATCACTTGGGTAAGATAACATCAGAAAAGTAAGTAGAGAGAATATTTCCATTTTTTGTTCTCTCCTTTACAGTGTTAACGACGATTCAGTTACCCGTCAGTGCTAAAAACGGAGAAATACAGATTATTCGTATTTTTATTCGCATCGTTAAATTATTGTGTCAGCGAATATTTTTTACTCACACAAGAAATAGGAAAAGCAGTTTCCGTTTTTTTTTTTTTTGTTTTTGTTTCTTTTGCTTCTGTCAACATTTTTGTCTCTTTTCTGGAAACAGATATTAAGTATTTCTGTCGACATATATATTTTTATCGTCTATGAAAAACACATTGGTTTTGTGAGTAAACATTCTTTCCAGGGAATTTAAAACTGTATGTCCAACATTTGTTTGCAAAGTTATTTAAGGAAACGAATTACGATGCCCTGTTTCCCCTTTTTTTCTAAAAATCTAGTTAATCTTTACACGCTTTTGTTAAATTTCCGTGAATTCCATAATTACCCATCATACAATGACGGGCGCCTTACAAAGTTCAACAATTAGTAAAACTGCAAACTGAACAACAACAATGATTATTAAACACGCAACACCAAGTATTTGAACATCAGAAACGCTCAGATAAAAGACAACAACAGGAACTAATGAGGTTAGAGGCCTAGCAATATCTAAATCAACAGCACGTGAAAAAGCTGCTTAATTAAGTCATAAAAAATAATACATCCGCAGATAATAATACCGCATTTAATATAGAATGCGATTGACAATTTATGGTATTTACAAGCAAAGAGAAATCATTTTCAGCTTATTATCGAAGATACGATGATTTCTTTAGTATCGACTGAATACAGTGGTTGGACTAGCAAAACGTTCGTTTGCTATTACGAAAACTAAAGAGAGCTGAGCCTTATAGGTCTGTGTATTTTATTTTGTCACGTAAAACTTCAGAATTATTTTAACCGAGAGATTGGAACTTTTTCAGAACTGTTTAGCCCGAAATCAGATAAACAATTTTAAAAACACGTGACAAATAAAACACACCTTAAGGAAAAAAGACCCACATATTAGCAGACAGCTAGTAAATAATTTGCAGAAAAAAATTATCGTCCCCGATGTGATAACTTGCTTTGGGTTAAGAACCGTCCATATCTATATAAAATTTTCAATATGCAATAAATAAATTAGGCACCGCCAAAACTGGGGGGGGGGCAGGTCAGTACTTTTTGACGGACCGTCTTTTTAAAAATCTACCAAAAATCAGGTAATTATCCGATCAATACGAAATTTTCAGCGATTATTAGGAGAAGAATGAACTTTATAACAGTGTACTTATTTTTCATAAACGATATTCATATATATATTTTTTTTTGCTTACAAGTGGGAACAAATGTGCTTAAAATAATCATCTGAAACTGAACAAAACATATTGTGTTGTTGTAAGGGACAGAATTATAGATTAAAAAAAAAATTGTTTGCATACCTTATTTTGACGTCTGAATATCAGAACTTCGATTGTGTTTAATTATCCCGCTTTTGAGTTTTGAAGTGTGAAATTCGGTGAATATGTTAAGTAAAATAATTAATTTAAGTTAAGCAAAACAAAAAAAAAAAAATTTTAATATTTATACGAAAAAAGCCATTTTAAAATTTTTGATAAATAAATTAACAATTATTTTTTAGCGAGCCGAATAATGCATGACCAGTATTAAACAGGGCATGCTTTGAATAATCGATACAAAAAAAAATTCGATAAATATTGTGCCCTTTGTGTTAAAAATAGCATCATTTTTTTCGATCCCGTTTGAAAACGTTTGCCGCCTTTCGACTACGGTGGACCAAACGCGCTGAAATAATTTTTTTTATTCTGCTTTAAATTGCCCCCCCCCCATTTTGGGGAGCCTGGCCCCCACACACATACACATTAAAAACCAAACTCATACAAATGGTCACCCATCTGGTACTGGCCAGCCTCAGCTTAATAATACATTGAAATTTTCGTCACTGAAAAATAAGTTTTTTTTGTCTGTCTGGTCTTCCATAGTTTTCTTCTTATCAAACGCAAAACGTAAACAGAGTCGATATAAACTCTAGATCGACGCGAGATATCTGGTTACCTATATGAATAAGTGGAATTATTTGAAATTCAGGTACTTATATTATAATATTTTTGCATATTCTCTTAGAAAATGATCCTAAATCTTAGTTAGACAATAAATAAATGAATTAATTATTTCAAAAACCTTCTTTTTTTTAAATATTTAAGTACGTTTTTTGTGCAAGACAAAAAAATGTCAATTGTTAACTTTTTGGGAAAATTTAACATTTAAAATTTAATTAAAATAGTAGAAAAAGTTTTACATTATTCTGTTTTCTATATGATAAAATTCAGGCTTTTATCTTTCTGGAAAAAAAAAGTTACTCAGAAATAATGGATTTTAATAAATGTAATTTAGTTTTAAAAAACAACAACAACTTGATTTTGCGGCCATTTTTGGCGGTGCCTAAAATAAATAAATAAAATAGGACGCAAAAGCTCGTATTGCAAAAAATAAAAATAAAGCCCGACTGCGTTTTGAAAAACCCGAAAATTATTTTTTAAATTCATGATAAAGAAATAAAAATGCAATACGATTCAGATTCAGATGTTTCGATAGTAAATCTTAATACCTGGAAAAAATGAGATAGACCCACAATACCGAAGACACGCAAAACACTAAATACCGTTAAAGGTACACAAATTAACTTCCACGGTAATTTTCGTCTAACGTCATATTATTGGGAAAGACGAAAGAGTTAAACGCCTATGTGCTAAGGAATACCACTAATCTATTATCCCCTGAAAGAATACCACTAATCTATTATCCCCTAATAAGCCCAGACTTTTACAAGACGAAACGGTGGTCAGATTTTTTATTTCAAAAATCGACTTAAATGACGCATATTTACAAACCGCAGTCGAAAATGAGAGTACTAAATTATTCTGCATGAATACATATCAGGGTCTTTACAGATATGAAAGATTAGAGTTAGGGCGCAAAGATCGCGCCTTCAAGTTTTCATCAGATTATGGACGTTATGCTAGGCGGTATTAACTTTGCCATCGCATATCCTGACGATATTATTATAGTAAGCAAATTCGAATTCTTCCTGCAAAAAATAAAATATTCGGGGTACACAATTGATAAGAATGGCAAACGTCCACGATCCAGAGATAGCCGTTGATATAAGGAACATGGCGGTACCGGAAAATACTACTCAACTGCAAAGTTTCTTTGGGCTCGCTAATTATTATCAGAGTTTTATTCCTAAAATGCAGGAACTGCGTGCACCTTTGAACCAAGTTTTTAAAAAGATAAACGTTGGGAATGGATTGTCGAGTGTGAGCTAGCGTTTGAGAAATTTAAAAAGTGTTATACGTCAGACCTTTGCCGTACACATTTTAACCAACAACTAAATATCATAGTGGCCATTTATGCTAGTCCATACGGTATAAGTACATGCCTGCTATATAAGATGTCAGATGGACCGAAAGGATCAATTGCTTATATATTCATGACATTTTTTCCGGTCGAAAGCAATACTAACAGATAGATAAAAAGGGTTTCGGCATTTTCTATGCAGTTTTAAAATTTCATCGTTATTTGTACGGTAAGTATTCTTTGGTTCAAACAGACCATAAACCCTTTCTAACATATTTTTGAATCTAAAAAAGGGCAACCTACATTTACGGCCAACCGTTTTCTAAGATAGGGGAACCAGTTTATCGACTTATGATTTTCACACCGGAAGTTTTATCTTCAAACAAAATCCTGCATGCGAATGAGCTGTTTGACTATCCCAGTACAAAAGTGACTCTGCGAAGACTCAGTAATTGCCGCATAAATCGAGAGATAATCGCGCATAAATAGTGAGATAAAAACAATGATTTGCGATAAAATTGTGGAATTATCAGTGATTCTTCAATAAATTAAGACAGAAGCAGATAATGATGAATTTATTAAAACTACACCGCAGAAATTAGAACTAGGAAAATATAGCTCTGACACGTACTCTGTTTGCGATAAGATTTTTTTATAGCGAAGAAGTCATTATTCCAAAAGCACTGAAAAGAGAATGCTTAAAACTTCCACATGAGCCATCCTGGCACTAGCAGAATGAGCTGCTTGATGAGTAGCATTGTTTACTAGCCGTCCATGGACCAAGATATCACTAATATGGTTAAAACATCTAACTTTCTGTTTAAAATTTCCTCTTTAGAATTCGCTATGTAGTATGCTCCAAGTACTCGGTTGATACTTTTTAGCTTCATCTCGTGTTGACCATTTTAATTCAAATTCTTTTTTATTCTAACGTAATTACCTAACCGAGTCACCTCATGTAGTTTTGTTCCTATTCTTATTTTTAATCATTATTTTTGTTCCATCCTTACTTCTATCATTATCCTAATCCTTATTTGATTCATTATCTAGTCCAAATTTAAATAACCTCAATAATTAACATAGAATATATTAATTTCGCCATATGTTTCTGATTTAGTTAATATTTGTAAGAATAATATTGAACAGAATTATGCCCACTTTAAAATCTAAAATACCACCTAAACTTTGGATTTCTTTTAGGTGATAGATTGGTTCCAGAAAATGTCTAATTATCAGTAAATTTATTATGTCTGATATCGATTCATATTATCTTTCTATAATTCCTGAACTGTTTGGGGGCGGAAAGTGAAATAGACGTGACAACATTAGAAATAGAGATTTAAAAAACTAGCGAGGAAATCCTTAATTAGATATGATAATGAATTACGGACAGGGAAAAAATATAGAAACCCATTTTGATGTTACGATAAGATATCCGGACTCTGCGTGGGTAACTAGCCTGGTAGGTCTGTACACCCTAAAGGAAATGTATGAAAAAATACTGAGCTTAGCTTATTCAAGCGATCGATTTATAGAAACAAAATAGAAAAAAATTAACCTACTTTAATGAACTTGTTAGAAATAACAGAAAACTGCAATTGTAAAATCCTGAATTTTTTAGATACACCTTAACGATAATACTTATGAACCGTATTACAAACCAAACTAAACACTATTCTCTATAGATTATAAATCTAATCACCATAAGTGTATGAAAAGCTCCAGTATATCAAATAGAATACCCAGGTTATTACAAAATAGGCGATATAAAGGTGTTTGCTGCTGTATAACATGGACGACTTTTTCCGGTAACAAACGATTTCACACGATTTCGAAAAAAAGTTTTGTTTTTTTTAATATTTTTCCGTTTTAAGTATGTAAGAACACGCTTGAATTTGCTATATACGCTGTCGCACAGTGTGAAGAAAAACGGGAGTGTAGTTTTTTTCGTTTATCGAAAACAAACATACCAAGAGTTTCATTTATATATATATACATATATATATATATATATATATATATATATATATATATATATATATGATACATTTTATATTTCAGTCTATTAAACAGGTTTAATATTGCACCAGTTTGCTTGCTTACTGTAAATAAACAAATAGGGAATAAACAATTCGCTATGAGAAAATTCTCTGTACGGTTTTTCTAGATTGAGGTAATTTGATTTTTGTTCCACTCTGTTGTGCCCCTGTATAGGGAGTCTGATTATTCTCATACGAAAAACCGATTACGTGTCAAACTGTCGTCGTAAAGGGTGGACAAGTAAATAGAAATGCCTGGCAATGTGCTGCTGGAGAATAATGTAGGTTCAAAACGTTTAATACATGAAAGATTGTCTATAGTTTTCTTTCCGGGAATTCATTCTTATTTAAATCACGTAAATTCGTTTGATGTAGGTGTTGTGTTTGTATATTAAGCAAAACGCTTGCTAATTCTCAAAGCAGAGAAAGAAGAAAAGATGCTGAAACTCTTCTTGACTCTGAGTTGTACTTACAAGGCGTGTTTTATCCACCACTCGTTCGCTTCTTCACCAATTATCCGTCGTTCTTTTATTTTGTCCTCTTCCCAATTAATAGCAACCACACGTACACCAGATCAGGTATTACATGGAAGAAAATAAACGTATTTGTATACACATTTGTATGCCACCTCAAACTACGATCGTGCCTAAATTCACATTTATCTTCTTTTACCTTCATACTAGCATGGGTGGCCGGTGTTGCCCAGGTGTTTGGAGGTGTGTGTTGAGCATAAAAAAGTGGTAACAGGAAGGCAGGCTCGAACCCGTACCGCGAAGGAGGAAAAGAACGGGAAAAAACCTGACGTCTTTGCTGTTACGACCACCGCCAACCCGGAAGTGACGTAAGTTTAAATTAAGGTTAGAAAATCTAAAAGAGGGGATGACTTTCGAAAATATCGGCGAAATAAAAGCGACCTCTTCCTGTATAAAAGTGCCCAGTTGAGGGTGAAGAAATGAATGTGTTTAGCCAATTTTTCGGTATTTGTTATCTGAAGAGTCGAGCCTCAAAATATACTGATCTTGTGAAAATTCGTCGCCTCTTTCGAACGTTTTAGGCAGACATGCAAACATACATACATACATACATACATTTATATATTGGCAGCTAAATTTTCGACCCAAACCGATTAAAAAGCTTGCCTTATGTAAAATTTCAGAAATGGTCTGAGTAATTTGGTAGAGACCGCAGAGGTCAGTTGTTTTTTAATTTTTGACCCATATTATGACCCCTTAACATTTATTGTTTTGGGCTCAAATCAAGTTATTAAGTTAGATCCATGTCCAAGGAACCTATATCTAAAATTTCAAGTGTTTATACCCAAAATTGGCGAAGGAGTCTTGCCTAAAACGGATTACGAAGATTTTCCCAAATGTCAGTACCCTGTATATCAAATACCGAGTCCGTAGAATTAAAATTGACAGAGTTATTGCGTAGGGAAATGTACACACAGACACACAGACACACGGACACACACAGACACGTTAACTTTTATAGATATGTAGATAGATAAGACGGATTTCAGATTCGAGTGGCAGTGTTTCTCTAACGAGGGCACACGTTAACTGTGGGCGCTTATTGCTGTGGTTCTCCACGTTTCTCACGACACGAGAAAAATATTAATATATTAAAATATTAATTCTAAAAAAATTATATACTCCGAAGCATTCATAATAGAAAAAACGTTGTTCATATATTTATATCAATCCAAACCAGTACAAAACAACATAATACCAATCTTTTAAACACATTTCATGTTTTTTACATGAATCCCGAAAATGTATCATAAAACCTCTTACATAAAAATATCTATAACATGTAACTAATGATTTTTTGGTATTGGCATTTCGTCTGTTTTGTTTACGAATGAGATCTGAATCAACGACAAATAACATCGAATACAAAAAATACGCAACTGAGTACATAATTACATTATTCTAACTATAATATCTATTTCTATAGATGGAACTAAAAGATGAAAACTAATAAAACGCATAACCACTAATCAAGTCGGCACTCACGCATATGTATGCATATA